>NC_088875.1:2021900-2053115 GCF_032884065.1 Artemia franciscana | reverse complement strand
TATGAGGTATCAAAGTCATAGGCACCAGTAGAAAAGGGCTATAAGGGCTATGCTGTCTAAGAAACAAAACCGTAGTTTTATTTCCTGCTATGAACTAGAATCGTAGTAGTAGTAGTAGAATCTACTACTACTACTACTTATCAAAACACCAAGGCGCCTGAGGTCAACACAGCTACGCAATTTCAACTTCAATCCCAACCTATTCAAAGCCTACCTTTTTATACCCTCCCAGGAAATTCCCATTTCCCTTAAATCTTTCTCTATGACATCCTCCCACCCTAAGCACGGACGACCTCCTTCCCATTTAGCCCTTGATGGTTGGCCGAAAAGGACAAACTTCGGCAATCTGTCATCCTTCATCTACAGAACATGCCCAAGCCATCTCAACCTTTCTCTCATTGTAGCCCTAGAAAGTGGGGTTGAACCACACTTTTCGTACAGCCTAGTGTTTGAAATACGGTCATTTAGCCGGGTACCCAGAACAATCCGTAAGTTCACAAGAGGAATATGGTAAATAGTCCAGTTTAAATGATGTTAAAAACAATACTCCTAGCTACACTCCTCCTCCCAACTTCTAATAGCAATACTCCCCATTTCTTGTAGTGCTCTTGATCAAAGTCCCTTTTCATAAATTATTTTTATAGGAGTTTCACTATCCCCGTCTTCACTTTTTAGTGCTATCAATAAGTTCGTGATTGATACCTATATATATGAAGTAAATAGGCTCTTATTCTTAAAGTATTGCTGTGCAAAAATAAATCTTGACTTATTGAATCGAGTTTTAGGGGGCGGTAGCCGTCCTCGCATTCAGCGTAACCTTGGGTATGCTGTTAAAAACGAAAAGAAATTAAAAAAATTAGGTTTTCCGAATGAAAGTAAAGAACTACATTAAAGCATACAACTAACATAAATTATTCCCTACATGAGCCTGATCCTCTCTCCTCAGCCCTCGCTCTTGAGTTAGAATAAGAGGTTTCTTAAAGAAGTAAACTCTAGCATGGAGAAAGGGGGGTTGAGAAGGGGGCTGTCTTCTTTACATACAGAGTAATTTCTCTTCGTTCTAACTTTTAAAGCCGCTCTTTACTTTCATTTGCACAAGGCTTCTTATTTTAATCAATCACATATTTGGATGGGGGTGTAATTTGCTAAGGGACAGGGGAAGAGAAACTACCCCTGCAAGGCCCCAGTTTTCCCTCCTCTCCCTATCTAAAATTTTGTGTCTTCAGAAATCTTGTCAAAACTAAGACACCCACAGAAACAGATCAATTTTCCTTAGTATACCTTTGTCTTTATGGTACTATATGCCTATGTTGCATTTTTCACTGTTATTTTCACTCGACTTGAGAAAATGGGCTCTAACCTTGCCTTTCCTCTTCAGGACTTTAGCGAAGTTATGCCCTTGAGTACGAACAGAAATGGGTAGAAAGGTTTCTAGATGTCCCCAAGTAGAGCAGGGATTGCTTCTTGTCATAAAAATTGCACTTTTTCTTATACAACATGTATGGTAAGTCATGCCAAGGATGAGATTACGGTAACTAGATTTGTGTAATTTAGGTTATTAGGTCTAGATCAATCAGAGATCAATTTATAAAGGTGACAATTGTAAGAAACAGGAAACGTATTGAAAAATCGTATTCTTATTGAATTTGTGAAAAAAAAATCGTGTATATAAATTTAGAATTGAAGTAGAAACAACCAATCTTGGACGCTTTGCAAAATAGTACATTTTTAAATATATTGATTATTCCATATAAGAGTCACATTTTGACAAGTCTAATGGATGGTAATTTTAGAATCACACATCTTCTTTAATGTAAATTCTCGGGCATTAACAACCCCCCCTACACTCTTAAGATTATTAATCAGCAGACTCACATAATAGCTGTTGCTGCCATAAAAGGCTTTCTTCCGCGGTCATATGTTAATTAGCAATACTTGCCAACAATTAAATATAAACTAAATATAGTTAAATAATTAAATTCAATAATTAGATATGAGCTAAAAAGGTATCAGCTAACAATTCTCGGAAACGCATATTTTTTTAACTATATTTATATTTAATTTAAGTCTGTAATAGACTTGCATTATCTACAGTACTACATCAGATGGGCGCGGTTTCTTGCAGGAAACCCAAATTATTTGCAACATCTTGCAGTATTTTTGAAAATACCATGGATTTTTCAATTTCAAGTTCATTGATTATTGAAAAAATAAGAGCTAAATTAAAAAATCCAGAGGGCCTATTTACCCAATAATTGGAAACAAAAAATGGAATTTATAAATTCAATGTTAAAATTCATAATTAATTTCTCAATAAACAATAAATAAGAAATAAGCTCACCATCTACTCAAACGATTACAGCTGATTCCCTCAATCAAATAAATTTTATCATAATATTTGACAACTGTCAAATGCGAATGGCAGATGAACGCGCATGCAATGAATTTAAATTAAACTGATTAATTATCTATTGATGGATATTACTCATCAATCGTTACTAAAAGCAAAAAAAAAACATTTCTGTTTATTTTATAGTTTCGTTTCTGATTTTCCAGTTCTGACGCAGAATTTTGTCGCAAGTTGTTAAACGGTTAGTGAGAACAATCAAGTATTGTCAACGCTGCTGGAGCGCAACACTGGTCAGTGCAGCCAAGTCTGTACTAAGCCACAAGCTGTAGCTACGAAATGCCAATTAGAAAGATTAGCTGATGCAGTTTACCTGGAAAAAGGCAAAGGCAAGTAAATTGACTTCAGCGTTTCCGGTTTGTCTAGTCTTTTGCCAGGGTCCCATAAGCTTCTTCTTCAAAACGCAGCCATTGTTGTCAGTAAGTATGACTGGGTTGTTGCGGTTGCCATCGTGAGCAATGCAGTCACGGACCTGCAATAGAAATTTGTCTATCAAATATGCCTTATTAAACATCTTACGGGTAAATGTAAGGACATTAGTGATGAAATAGTTTCAACATGCAGAACCGTGGAGTGAAGATATTAACTGTGTCAATTTAAAAAATATGTTGTGACCTATTTTGGAAAATTCGGGAGAAAACATATCTATCCGTAAAGTCTACATTGTTTTACGGCTTGAAATATAAACCTGCTTATTTAGATTAGGATATTGATATCAATAACAGGTTTGGCATTTCGAAATTCCTAATTTTTAGGGGGGGGGGGTCTATTCTTACCCTTATTATAGATAATTGTGTCATTTCCCATCAGATATTTTCTGAATTTTAGTCCTTGAGGGTCCCTTTCCCCTGTTAAATAATACCTTGATCCCCTTAAATATTAAAAGAATGTATAAAAAGAAAATAATAGAAGATAAGAAATAAGTCAATAAAAGTAAAAAAAAAAAAATACATCAAGACGGGGCTTTTCTTCCTCAACGCCTCCCTCTGTACGCTAAAGTTTGACTCTTTCTCTTAGCTCTACTTTTTAAAAAAGGAAAAAACTTTAGCGTAAAGAGCGGGGCTTTGAGGAAGAAAAGCCCCTTTCATATACGGAGTAACTTCTGTTCGTTTTAAGTTTTAATGTCGATCCTTACTTTCATTTAAAAAAACTTGTTTTTTTATTTAATTTCTGGACGTTTTTTAATTCATGCATGTTTTGATCTTGGCTCTCCGCACATAAATAATTAAAACAAAATTTGCATATTAATTTTCTTTTTGGCTAAATGACTTTCTCATAGTTTTAATCGGAAAATTTTGAGAAAAAAGGAGAGAGGGAGGAAGCCTAGCTGCCTTCTAATTGTTTGATTACTTAAGAAGGCAACTAGAACTTTTAATTGTTTTACGAACATTTTCATTAGTAAAAAATATTCGTAATTTACTAATTAACTTACGTAACGAACTTCTATGTTCGTATATTTTTATTGCGTATATGAGGGAGTTCACCCCTCCTCGATACCTTGCTCTTTACACTAAAGCTTAAATTCTGTCCCAATTCCTTAAGAATGATCCTTGAAGCACAAAGGCCGTAGAATAAATAGCGGAAATTACTAAAAATACTTTCGCGTAAAGAGCGAGGTATTATGAGGAGGTAAACCCCTCATATGCGCAATAATTTCTCCTCGTTTTAAGTTTTAATGCTGCTCCTCACATTCAGTAGAAAAAAATTCTCATATTTATTTTTTATTTTATTTTTTCTCTGTTTTTTTAAATAATACAAAAAAATCCTGCGCCCCCTTCATTGAAAGTCTCTTCCCCCATGAGAAGTTTTCCATGGAAAGATTCTCCCGCGTAACCCCCCCCCCCCCACATCAACTCTCCCTCCCAAACCAAAAAAAAATCCCCCTGAAAACGCCCGTACATTTCCCAGTAACCATTACTATATGTAAACACAGGTCAAAGTTTGTAACTTGCAACACCTCCCAGGGAGACTGCAGGGTAGTAAGTCGTCCCCAAAGACATAGTTATTAGGTTTTTTGACTATGGTGAACAAAATGGCTATCTCAGAATTTTGAACCGGTGACTTTTGGGAAAAAATGAGCGTGGGATGGGGCCTAGGTGCCCTCCAATTTTTTTGGTCACTTAAAAAGGGCACTAGAACTTTTAATTTCCATTAGAATGAGCCCTCCTACGACATTCTAGGACGAATGGGTCGATACGATAACCCCTGGGAAAAAAAGAAAACAAAAACAAAAAAAAACAAATAAACACGCATCCGTGATCTGTCTTCTGGCAAAAAATACGAAATTCCACATTTTTGTAGATAGGAACTTGAAACTTCTACAATAAGGTTCTCTGATACGTTGAATCGGATGGTGTGATTTTTGTTAAGATTGTATGACTTTTAGGGGGTGTTTCCCCTATTTTCTAAAATGAGGCAAATTTTCTCAGTCTCGTAACTTTTGATAGGTCAGACTAATCTCGATGAAAGTTATATTTTTGAAATCAGCATTAAAATGCAATTTTTTTTATGTAGCTATTGGTATCAAAATTCCATTTTTTTTAAAGTTTTGGTTACTATTGAGCCGGGTCGCTCCTTACTACAGTTCGTTACCACGAACTGTTTGATCATTTTTAATGATAATAAATAATTGGCTCTCATGCAAAAATAGCCTATAATACTATGGTTCAATTTTGGACAATTTTCAATAGTTTTAGATAATTATGAAACTGACATTAGTGAATCTAATAGACTGTATTTAATTTTTGAAGCTATTTTCTTGTAATTGAACAATTTACGCTAGAGCTTACTATTTTTTCTGTGTTTCTTTTTTCTTTTTAAAATAACGAAAAGGAAACAGAACTTAAAATATTTTCAACAATCTTTCTAAAAGCAAAGATTAAATAGTAGAAAAAAAAATTTAACGAGAGAATTCTAAAAATCAGATTTATATCATAGACAAAAATTAAGAAGCTTTATTGTTTAATCTGTTTATAAGTTTAACTAAATATAATTAAACAAAAAAAGCTTAATCTGGACCAAAAGCAGTAGAATAAAAAAAAGGTGATAAAAAGAAATGTCTGATTTCTTAAAAATTTCAGATTATTTCTGGTGTTATAGGGATGTTTGGGCGTTTTTCATAAAAAAAATGATGGCTAGGCCACGTTCTGCGGATGAAGGATGACAGATTGCCGAAGATTTTCCTTTTTGGCCAACCGTCTAGGGCTACACGGAAAGCAGGTCGTCCTTGTCTGGGTCGGGAAGATGTCATAAATAAAGATTTAAAGGAAATGGGAACTTCATGGGAGGTTGTAAAGAGGGAGGCCTTGAATAGATTAGGTTGGAGGAGGAGCGTGCGTAGCTGTGTTAGCCTCAGGCAGCTTGATGCTGCAGTGAGTTATTAGTATTAGTAGTAGTATTTAAATCCCTTGACTACCTCTCTAAGCCTGAAAAGCCAACCCCAAGATACTGTAAATTTTGATAATTAGCATGTTAATGAGCTAAACTGGTTTTGATATTTTAAAGAAGATGTGGAGATATTTCACGGAAGTATGTTAGTTCATGTTTACCACAGTCCTGGATAAGTTATTTATTGGACTTCGATAGTCTTATGGGTTTAAAAGCAAAAGAAAACTGATAAAACAAAACAAACCAATAACCAATTCGATGAGCTGAGATAAATTATTAGTTAAAATTTGTATGCATCAGTCAGTTAGAATTAGGTAATTGAATTAATCATAGTATGTATTTTTTTTTACACATGACAACAGCTTTTGATTAATTGAAATCTGGAAACGTGCTGAAAAGGTAATAAAGCTGGTATTTTTCTTGTAAATTAAAATCTCTGTTATGGTAATCATGGCAGTGATGTATTTCTAATGGGTTTAATAATATAGCATATCAACGTAAATACCATTACATGATGTTTTTAACCTTCGATTTTATTTGCTTCTCGGGAAATCAGTTAAAAATGATGATGGAGCAAAATTGAATATGCTGAGCCTGGGTTTTTTGGATCTCATGCTACTTAGGGGTTTCATTAATTTAATTTGTTGTTTGAAATTACCTTTTTATTCAGCTTAATACGTTTCATCTGAACAACAAAACACTTTTCTTGTCCCTCCCCCTTCCAATGTCTTTTACCACTATTACCAAAAATTTATGATTCTTCCCTGAGAAACATTCTGCACCGTATTCCCCCCCCCCCCTCCGAAAAAAAACAACTTGGAATATGTTATATAAGAGACTAAATTAATTCAAATACATTGTAATACTATTAGTTAAGATATTTTATTTATTATTAAACACCCATTTCCTCTAATATTCTCTTAATATTGTCCAAATAGTATAAGTAACCTATAAAAATGGGAAACGGCGCTAGTGTTGGGAAAAACAGCCAATGATATCTAGCGCTTGTCCTTTTTGCTCATTTTTTTGGCTCACCTACTTGCCATTCCAGGTAATCTAAAATATGGGTAGCTGAAAAATGCAGAATACCGCAACGATTGTGTCTTCCTGCTCAATATCAACTAGCCGACTTAACCTTCCAAGATTTCCTTATGCTAACATAAGCCTATCTTGTGCCGATTACATTTTGACTCAAAATAATTCTTAAAAATAGAAAAAGCTGAAAAATTATCACTTAGAGCAAGATTCAGCTTGAATTCTATGACATTCCAGATTAACTACAAAAATTACCAAGTTTTCTTTGAAATTCCTGCGTTTTTCAACAGTCACCGAATGAATACTGTCAATAGCTTTATTAGTTTTAGTTCTTAGTTTCCTGTGTGAAATCCCTGAAGATTAAACTTTTATAAGGCTCATATTCTTCATAATGTTGCCCTTGGAGTCATAGCCGTCACATATTGAGGACAATGGGTCGAATGTGTCAAACCCCAAACAACAACAACAACTGAATGGTGTTTTAACATTACCATATATCAGAAGGAGGGGTATTCGTCATGTTTTATTCATCACTTAATAACTTATGTAAATGTTCGGTTGTTTTTTCAACGGTGTAGTAACAATGAAATAAATGCTAGGAAGATATATTTTCTCAAAGTTTCTCGACTTCTTGTTTTATGGACTTGATCCAATTAGCATCCATAAAGCTAAATTAGCTAATTTTTCATTCATCTTTCCAATGAAGGACAAATTAAATTTGTGGGTACTATTTTTACAATACTCTTTAGAAACAAATGATGGATAATTAAAAGGTGTTTAAAAATTCATAAAAATTCATGTGAATGGCATTACATTCAAATACATTCAAAAAGCAAAAAAGATACATGATAGTATTGCAATGAAGTCGTATATTGTATAAAAGGTGTTGTTTACAGTCAATATTTTCAATTAGTGTACAATATACCTAAAAGACTACCCCCCCTCTCCCCCCAAAAATAAAAAGTTAATGGCCTTTTAAGCTTCCTTCAGGCCAGCAATGTAACATTTTTTGCATTAAAATCTAGTCACCACGAGGGGGGGCAGCAGGATTTTAGAAATACCTAGGTAGGCCAAAAATCTGTTGAGAACTGCTGGTCTAGTGCATAGGAGACTAAGAGTTTGAGTCTCCGTGAGGGTAGATTTTTACAGAATAGTTTCATTGTTGCTATCACGGTCTCAGCCTAAAATGTAAATTTTATTAAATTTCAGACTTCGGTTATATTACTGTAGTGCTAGTCCTGAAGTATCTTTGTTACAATTTTCTTTTTGTTGAAAAACATATCTTGTATGTTAAATTTGTGTATAGTTACTTTAGATAGACAATTCAATTCTAGGTCTGGGACACATAAAGACAAATCCGTTGTCTCTGGGAAGGCCAGCTCGACAAAACTGTCTCAGCCATATTTGGTGTCGATTAGCTTGACTCTCAAATCGTTTCGTTCAGTGGCGACTCTGTTAATGCCTTTATGGACATCCAAATTGGTAAAGGTCCATTGGCTCCATCAGCTAACGGCCTTGTGCGCATTGGCAAAACTATGACCATGGTAATATCGGCCACCGGTGATCCAGGCTTGAATTTTCACGTAAGTAACTCTTCTACTTATTTTCAGAAGTGCTTTTGTTCAGAAAGTAGATCCACGATAGGAGCAAGTCCTGAAACACAAGCTTTCTATTCTTCATTATTATCAGTTGTAAAAAGGAAAGGAAGAAGAAAAGCCGATCATAAATGCTTTCAAAGGTAAAATATACCATTTGAATGACTGAAATTCGGATTAATTTTGCTGTTAAAATAGCTCATTATACAAAGTAGAAAAACACTAATATTGTCTAGAATCTATAAGAAAATCAATTTTGACACAAACACTCTAGAGAAAAGAGAGTGGTTTCAGTCCCATGAAGTCTAGGCTGTCATGGTCGTGATATCGATCAATACTTATCAGTGTATTGACATACATTCTCTATGCTTGCGGATATATGTATATTTTCAGCATATATGAAAGAGGCCACTAAACACGATTGTTGTAAGTTTCTCGTATCAGACATACAATAAAAGCATGTCTTCTATAAACATTTTACGACACAACAACTAGTAAAATCACATTGACTCTTGTTTAGGCCTCTTATTAATAGGCAACATATTTCATATTATTTTTCTGCTTCGCTTTTTAAAAGCGATTTTTCTGCTTCGCTCTAAATAAATACTTCTAACTGAAAGTCCGGTATCTTCTCTTTAAACTATGTAGAATCAGGGATATAATATCATGAAAATTTAATAAGGGCCTAACGTGCTTATTGAAATCACTAATTTTGCAAATTCTTTTATTTACAAAAAAAGGACATATTTTCGAGAACTAGAAAAGCGCTGTGGCTCCGTCGATCTTTCGATTAGTGTAGAATAATGTTTGCTATCTATTAAGACAAGTATTTTTTCTACATCCAGCTGCGTTTTATTTTTAATCCTTTTTCATTTTTTTTGTACATTTATCCTTTAGTGTTTTATATATATATATCCTTTAGTATATATCCATTGTTTACCCTTGTTATTTATCCTTTGTATATCCTTTAAAATTTATCCTTTAGCGTTTGCACAATTGCTTGCAAAAATTATTGTAATCACTTTTTTCCTTCTCCATAATAAATCCTCTGTTGCAAAATCTAATCTTGACAACCCCTATGGGAGCGCTTTAAGCCTTATGGCTTCAAAAAAAGCACATAATCACAATTTACTTTTGTTTTTTTTCTGGTGCATCTATTCATGTTTGAACGTCTTTATTAGCAAGATATATGATACCGTATGTGAATAGAAAATACTGAAAACCCAAGTCATACTGTAATGTTAGAGAAAGCTATTCTCAATGACTGGCATATTAAAATATACTGAATGAAGTGCATACAATAGTTCAAGGATAAATTTACAATTCTTGTCATTCTAGTGAAGGTCACAATTATAAATATGCTGTCGTTTATTTCACTATCACTTCATAAAAACAGAAACAAACATTTTGAACTTTAGTGATAAAGAAAAAGGGACTAACATCACTCCTGCTGATATATAGTAATATTTAAACACCTTTTAATTATCCATCATTTGTTTCTAAAGAGTATTGTAAAAATAGTACCCACAAATTTAATTTGTCCTTCATTGGAAAGATGAATGAAAAATTAGCTAATTTAGCTTTGTAGATGCTAATTGGATCAAGTCCATAAAACAAGAAGTCGAGAAACTTTGAGAAAATATATCTTCCTACCATTTATTTCACTGTTACTACACAGTTGAAAAAACAACCGAACAGTTACATAAGTTATTAAGTGATGAATAAAACATGACGAATACCCCTCCTTCTGATATATAGTAATGTTAAAACACCATTCAGCTGTTGTTGTTGTTTGGGGTTTGACTCATTCGACCCATTGTCCTCAATATGTGACGGCTATGACTCCAAGGGCAACATTATGAAGAATATGAACCTTATAAAAGTTGAATCTTCAGGGATTTCACACAGGAAACTAAGAACTAAAACTGATAAAGCCATTGACAGTATTCATTCGGTGACTGTTGAAAAACGCAGGAATTTCAAAGAAAACTTGGTAATTTTTGTAGTTAATCTGGAATGTCATAGAATTCAAGCTGAATCTTGCTCTAAGTGATAATTTTTCAGCTTTTTCTATTTTTAAGAATTATTTTGAGTCAAAATGTAATCGGCACAAGATAGGCTTATGTTAGCATAAGAAAATCTTGGAAGGTTAAGTCGGCTAGTTGATTTTGAGCTGGAAGACACAATCGTCGCGGTATTCTGCATTTTTCAGCTACCCCATATTTTAGATTACCTGGAATAGCAAGTAGGTGAGCCAAGAAAATGAGCAAAAAGGACAAACGCTAGATATCATTGGCTGTTTTTCCCAACACTAGCGCCGTTTCCCATTTTTATAAGTTACTTATACTATTTGGACAATATTAAGAGAATATTAGAGGAAATGGGTGTTTAATAATAAATAAAATATCTTAACTAATAGTATTACAATGTATTTGAATTAATTTAGTCTCTTATATAACATATTCCAAGTTGTTTTTTTTCCGGAGGGGGGGGATTACGGTGTAGAATGTTTCCCTGGGAAGAATCATAACATTTTTGGTAATAGTGGTAAAAGACATTGGAAGGGGGAGGGACAAGAAAAGTGTTTTGTTGTTCAGATGAAACGTATTAAGCTGAATAAAAAGGTAATTTCAAACAACAAATTAAATTAATGAAACCCCTAAGTAGCATGAGATCCAAAAAACCCAGGCTCAGCATATTCAATTTTGTTCCATCATCATTTTTAACTGATTTCCCGAGAAGCAAATAAAATCGAAGGTTAAAAACATCATGTAATGGTATTTACGTTGATATGCTATATTATTAAACCCATTAGAAATACATCACTGCCATGATTACCATAACAGAGATTTAAATTTACAAGAAAAATACCAGCTTTATTACCTTTTCAGCACGTTTCCAGATTTCAATTAATCAAAAGCTGTTGTCATCTGTAAAAAAAAAATACATACTATGATTAATTCAATTACCTAATTCTAACTGACTGATGCATACAAATTTTAACTAATAATTTATCTCAGCTCATCGAATTGGTTATTGGTTTGTTTTGTTTTATCAGTTTTCTTTTGCTTTTAAACCCATAAGACTATCGAAGTCCAATAAATAACTTATCCAGGACTTTGGTAAACATGAACTAACATACTTTCGTGAACTATCTCCACATCTTCTTTAAAATATCAAAACCAGTTTAGCTCATTAACATGCTAATTATCAAAATTTACAGTATCTTGGGGTTGGCTTTTCAGGCTTAGAGAGGTAGTCAAGGGATTTAAATACTACTACTACTACTAATAACTCACTGCAGCATCAAGCTACCTGAGGCCAACACAGCTACGCACGCTCCTCCTCCAACCTAATCTATTCAAGGCCTCCCTCTTTACAACCTCCCATGAAGTTCCCATTTCCTTTAAATCTTTATTTATGACATGTTAGATTTTTTTTCACGTGTTGTGAATGTTTGGTGTCGGTATTTACAGGCTCAAGAATTGAAAAAATCAGCATGACATTTGATATTTGGAAGGATATCGTGTCTCAGAGCTCTTATGTAAAGATCTCTAGAGTAGAATTGGTTGATAATAAAAGGACCAGCATGAAATTTCCCTTAAGTTCTGAGATGCTTGATGAAATCAAGTCACAACCCGGTTTTCTTAGACTTGCAAGAAGTATAGATCTTGAGTATAGAAATTGGGAAACTGAAAATGTAGATCCAACTGATTTGTTTCAAGATCCTAATAATCCTGGACAAGTGGCCCTGGAATTTCCAGTTTCAAGAGAAGAGAAAGAACTTTACCTTCGAGTAGAACTTGGAGTCTCCAGTAGCAATACAATTGCTGTAGAAACTAAAGCAACAGGTAAGCCTTGATGTATATAAGTGCAGTTAAATCATATATTATTCTGTTCCATTGCTTGCGCCTGGTTAAAACTTATTGAATTAAAACCCTCTTTGGCCATTTTTAATTTGAGGTAATTTACTTATGTAGTATGTTGTTATGCTGTTATGTTATTTATGTTGTTATGTTTTTTTTTTGTTTTTTCTTTTTTTTTGTGTGTGTTGACTCAACAGTTTTATGTATTTTGTGGGTTATAAATAAATTATTATTATTATTATTTAATCAAAAAATCCCTGTCCACCCTTACATCTTCGTGAATTGAGGCCATAATTTAAGAGGGCCATTTTACAAAAAAAAAAAAATAATTAAATGGCAAAGCTGGCCTCTTGAAAAATTTGCTTTGATTCAAAGATTGAATTTACTTCTAAATTATTAACATTATTAAACAAAGTACTGGAGATCTTATTGCATGCATTAAAAAAAAAAAAAAAAAAAAAAAAAAAAATGTAGGAAGATATTCATATTACCATTGAAAAAGTTCTTCAACAGTGAAAACCCGATGGAAGAGTCTGGGGTGGACACTTTTTCAATGTCTATCATACTTCTTACTGTACACTGATAAAGGATGCAAGGAAAGTGATCTCTTTTTATGGTTTTGGGCCAGATGCACAATGTATGATCATTGGCTCTTTGCGCAAACTAGTAGCACCTGTAAAATCTTTACTGGTCAAAGTTTTTCATCTATTGTTGTGCAAAACATACCATTTTCCCCGATAGCCTTGTTTCCCGTTAAAACTTTTTGGCATGAAAAGCATTTTGGCTTTGAACGGCCGAGAGTTGAAGAAAATAATTTATTATTAAGTGATTTTAACATTAATGTTTAGCTAGAGTTTTTTTTATTATATGTAAAGCAAGTCAATTTTTCGATTACTTTTGACCATGTTTCAAAATTAAAAAAGGACCCATTTTATATCATGGAAAATCCACGGATAATAAAATAGTATTAACTGAATAATTCTTTTGGCCACTTTGTTTTCTAGAGGGTTATCCATGATTGGGAAGTATTTATACAAGAAAAAAGCATACAAATACATATAAAACAGAGTATTCATTGTAAATTAATTTCATGCAGCAATTGCTAAGTAAAAATTAACGAAATTGTAAAAGCTCAAGCATGAATAAATAGAATTATAATTGCAGTTTGATTTTGCAAAATTGCATTATTATTTTTCTAAGCAACTTGCCATGCTAAATTGAAAATCGACAATTTGCTTTAAAGTTTACCAAAAGATTTCAGCTGCTGAGGATTGGGGTTTGAGTTTCGTCTGTTTTCAACCAATTCAACACAGACATCTAAATATATTAAATGTGTTTCAAATGCCAAGTCTGGCTCCAAACCACTATTTCTTTTTGGGTATCATCTTCGATGGGTGGAATTTTCAGAACCAGCAATGAAATCCGTCCCTTTTGTAAAGCAATTGTTTTCCTCGCTCAGTTAACTTCCTTTATTTCTGTTTATATTCGGTGTTTACCTTCATTCCCTTTGGATAACTCTCTATCAAAATAACAGCCAATGGTAAGCAAAATGGGGAAAATCTTGGCAAAATAAATCAGTTTAACATCTTCTACTTCACCAAAGCTTGGATAACAGGTCACATAAATATTTTATATTATTTTATATTGTTAGGAGCTTATTGAAATTTACCCTGGAAAATACGCGTGGTCAGGGGAGCCAGAACAAGGCGACTGCAGTCTAAAGATTTTATCAGCAAGTAGAGATTTAGATGATGGTGAATGGGAATGTCAGGTTACTGCATCCACACCTGATTCGTTCGATTTCCTCAGTTTTAGTCCTGCTCATCTTTATGTTAGAGGTAAGAACTTGCTATTATATCATCACTTCATAGTCGCTTTTCAAATTTTAAGATTGGGAATAAGTTTTTTGGACAGCAGCACAAAGAGCAATGAACAATAAAGGCTTTAATAAAGAAATACTCCATAAATAATTATTTTTGGGAAAAAGTGTAGCAAAAAAAAAAGGAATATGGGAAATCTTTAAAACAAATTTAATCTCTATGTATAGAGACTTTGATTTCAGTTTCTATAGAATATTTGGTTGTCCATAAAGCGTTACTAGAATCAGCTTACATGAAACTCTAGTAAGAAACCTAGAACTTCAAATCATTATTAGATCTGAATCGAATTTTTAATGTTATTTTGTTGGTCAATCTTGTCAGGATCATACATCCAGGCACTTTAAGTACCCTCTATACCGAAGCTAGTTTTCCGTAAAAAAAAGAAATTCTTAAAAACATCTTGTAAAAACAAATTCCCTGTAATAATTTTGGATTTTAAAGGGAAAATCTTTTAGGGCAAATCGTTGGGCATGTAATTAAAACATCAGGGCTATTTTAAATGAGATCAAAGGTAATTTCAAGTTAGATTTGGTCTTCGTAGGTCAAGGTCAACTTGTTTACCCAGTTCAATTTCACAAATGAAATCCCATAATGCTACAGCTCTAAGCTGAGCAATCATACAGGATTGGTTAGATTTTGTTGGTTAACAACTGATTAACATATTTTTTAATAAGAGAATGGAATAGTTAATTGCATTCAAGCTTATTCGGTTCTATGGATCCTAAGTCTGTTTTTCCTTTGACATTAACTCAGTTAAAGAATCATAGTTGTTCATATATTGTTTTTTTTATGATAAAGGTGAGCCTAGTAATACAGCAAGATGACGCTTTAAACAGTCAAAGAGATCTGATCCATTACTAGAGAGAATAGACATTTTTTAGTAAGAAATTTACTTTTTTCAGTAAAACCTTAAGTTTAAAATGTAGCAATTTAAGATAATTGGTGATACTGAATCCAGGAGTAGAAGGTCTGTGTTCTTAAAACTAGACATAAAAAAAGACGAAAACCTGCGGTGGATGTTTTTGGGTCAAGTTTAAAATGTACGTATGTGCTATTTATTCTCTTTTTTTCATTTAACTCATTTATTGTTAGCAATAGGGTCTTGGATTATGAGGCATGTGTTTGCTTTTATTATGAATTACTTTTTCGAAAAATCTAACAGTTCGAGGTAACGAACTGTAGTAAGGAGCGACCCGGCTAAATAGTAACTGAAATTCTAAAAAAACGAAATTTTGATACCAATAATTCTATCAAAAGAATCACATTTTATTGCCGATTTTAAATATATAAGTTTCATCAAGTGTAGTTTTACCCATCAAAAGTTACGAGCCTGAGAAAATTTGCCTTATTTTAGAAAATAGGAGGAAACACCCCTTAAAAGTCATAGAATCTTAAAGAAAATCATACCATCAGATTCAACGTGTTAGAGAACAATACAGTAGAAGTTTCAAGCTCTTATCTACAAAAAATTGGAGGGTAACTAGACCCCCTTTTGCGCTCATTTGTTTCCCGAAGTCACTGAATCAAAATTCTGAGATAGCCATTTTGTTCAGCATAGTTTAAAAACCTAGTAACTATGTCTTTGGGGATGACTTTATCCCCCACAGTCCTGGTGGGAGGGGCTGCAAGTTACAAACTTTGACCAGTGTTTACATATAGTAATGGTCATTGGGAAGTGTACAGACGCTGTCAGGGGATTTTTTGGCTGGAGGAGGAGGGCTTGAGGGGAAAGGTTTATGCGGAGGAACTTTCCATGGAGGAATTTGTCATGGTGGAAGAGAATTTCCATGAAGGGGCCGCAGGATTTTTTGTATTTTCTTAAAAAAACAATGAGAAAATAAATATGAAAAAGTTTATTCAACTGAAAGTAAGGAGTAGCATTAAAATTTAAAACGAACAGAAATTATTACGCATATGAGGGGTTCGCCTCCTTTTAATAACTCGTTCTTTACGCAAAAGTAATTTTTTAATTTTTAACTATTGATTCTACGGCTTTTGTGATTCAGGAGTTATTCTTAAGGAATTGGGACAAAACTTAAGCTTTAGTGTAAACAGTGACGAATATAGAAGTTCGTTACGTAATTTAAGTATATATTTTTATTGATGAAAACCTTCGTAAAAAAATAAAAGTTCTAGTTGCCTTTTAAGTAACCAAAAAATTGGAGGTTATCTAGGCCTACTCCCCTGCTCTTTTTTTCTCTAAATCGTCCGATCAAAACTAAGAGAAAGCCATTTAGCCAGAAAAATAAGCTAATATGCAAATTTTGTTTTTATTATTCATGTGCGGAGAGCCAAAATCAAAACATGCAATAATTCAAAAACGTTCAGAAATTAAATAAAAAAAACAAGTTTTTTAACTGAAAGTAAGGAGTGACATTGAAACTTAAAACGAATATATGAAAGGGGCTGCTCCCTCCTCAACGCCCCACTCTTTACGCTAAAGTTTTTTATTGTTTTAAAAAGTAGAGTTGAGAGAAAGAGTCAGACTTTAGCGTAAAGCGTGGAGCGTTGAGGGCGTTAGTAAAAACTAAAACTGGGATGACAAGGGTCAGCTATTTCATAGCGCTCACAGTGCCATCCCATTGAATGATAGGAGTTGTAGTTATAAGAAATATTGATAAAAAAATTTTACAGAACAATTCTTTTACTTAATGCTAAATTTCAGCCGAATTTCAAACTTTTATTTTTGTGCTCAGCTGAAATATCTAGATTTAAAAAATTCAATTGATTATATGATATTTTCAAGATTTAAAAATACTTTTAATTAAAAATCTACCAAAGATTGAAACTCTAAGAATTTAAATCGCCAATTTATACCTATCAACTACAAAAATAACAAACACATAATTTTTTATTTTTAAGGTATCCCGACTCATGTTTGTTTTGAAGTGCATGCCTACATGTATATTTATTGATGTTCATATTTTTTCAACGATTTTAGTCTTTATTTGAATATTTTAGGATGAATAGAAGCGGAAATATTGACAAAGAGCTCTAAACTAATCCTTTAAAGGACTCTAGACTGACAGGACTCCGAAATATTGAGGTAAATCTGATCGTGTAATAAACATATATGGCGGGACTAGATAGAGGAAAATTAACTTTTTCTCTGCTAAGAGGTGGTCTAAGTTTGTCAAAGAGATCTTACCGTCATCTAAGAGGACTTCAAACCCTTCCCAAAATATTAGTGACGGGACTATCGTCCAAAACCCGCAATCAAAGGCCAAAACAGTTGCCAAGCCTTTAGCTGAATTGTCAAATCTGGACAACAACGGAAAGAAATTTCAAATAAATTCCCTGATTGAAGCGATCCTAACCTCGATCGTTTGAACTATTCAACTCGCAAAGTTTTTCGTATTTGGCTTAGTCTTGATGTGATCGAAACCTTATTTTCTAGCAATATACCAAATATTGTTTTGAAGACCTGCATTGCCGAATTGGTTGGATCTTTGTAATCACTTTTCTGGATATGTTTTTTCTCTTGAATCTTTCCACACACTTGGAAACCTGGAAACTTTCTGCTGCCGATGGTTCTTGGTGGTATGTTAGGGCGTCGCCGATATTTTTCTCCCCTCTAGCGCGTCTGTCGTTCATGGCATGCCACAGATAAACTGGTATGGGGATAAAGTTTACCAGCAACAGCTACGGAAGATCTATATTTTTTATTCTTGTCTGTCAAACCTCCCGAAAAAGTTACATTTGATGTGTACAGACATTACCCTTCAGTGATTCCACTTCAACTGATTTTTCGGGAAATCTGCCAAATTTTTAGTCCATCTCCCGACAAAAAAAAGGTACTAAAACTACCTAAAATCTCCAGAAAACTAAATCCCCAGAAAATGTTACTGTGTGGTTATTCTTTATTTTTTTACATGGCTGTTGACTGTGGTCCCTTAGGAATATTGTCTGGGGTGAAAAGAACGCAGTCACGTCATAAGCAGCTAAGGCAAAACGATTCGAATTTTTTGGCACATATATGAACATTGCCCAGTTACCGTTTCAAATTGGTTGCATTGATTTTTTGTTTTTAATCATTAAAGCATTTTCATGGTTTTATTTATTTTAATTCATAAACTAATTACAATTGTTGAATAGCATAAAGAAGATGGAAACAAAAAAGGTACTAGAGCCATAGGGATCCAGCTGATTCAGTAGGTTCAAATGGTTCGAAGAAATATGGTTACCAAAAATAAAAAAAAAATGTGGGAAAAGTTAGTCTTTGTCTGCAGTTGCTCTGTTAAACTGGAAGCAAAAGATGGCTTACAGTAAATGTCTTTCCCTAGTCTTGATTGTCTGGTCTAGCATTTTATTTCTTCCGTATTGAGCCTTTCTTGTCAATTTCTAAGAGCAAAAAGTCGTTATCTTTCCCTTTCAGCCCTTTTTTTCTTTCTTTATTAATGCGAAAGGACTGTTTTTTTAAATTTTTTAATTTAATTAGTTAGTTCACAATACAAAAAAAACATAGCAGAATGGAATAAAAACTTTGTTTTGCTTCCTGTTACTCTTTTAAAAAAAGTTCTTACTGCTTTTCAAAAATTGGTTTTAAACTGTTTTTCAGTCGTTTTAAACAGTGGCGGGAGACGGATGACTGAAGTGAACGCAGATTTTCTTTTTTTTTTAATAAATGTAATGCAGTATATAAGCTCTGCTAATATTTTTTTTCAGGGTGTTTAGGAAGTGGAAGTGGAAGTTCCACTTCCTAATGGAAACACTAGGAAGTGGAGACGTGTTTTCTAGTTTCAACATCAAACTCTTTGCAGTGCTTCTTGCAGCAGGTGTCACAGTAATCTTCAATAAAAGGGTGTTTCCTCTTATTGTTGTCTTTTCTACTTTCTATGGTTCTGTTCCTCTTTCTTTTAGTGTTACTTTTGCTGCAACTGTTCTGATTAGAAGAATGTTTCCAATTGTGCTCTTGCTCTTGACCTTCGTAGTTTCTACCAGCCGTTTCTGAATTATTTTCTCTTTTTTTCAGTTATGAAAATATTAATGAGCCGAGACTTTGCATTTTTCTTTTATCATTTGTGAATTACTGTTTGGGGATTGTGGTACAAAGAAGTTTACCCACTTAACATAGACTCAATGGCTAAAGGCCAGGTGTCCAGAATTCGTCTGGATTTTCTGTTGACGTCTTGAACTTGGCGAACTACTGCGTGGAGCCTGAAAGGGGGAGAAAAAATAAAAGTTCATGAGATAAAATAATTTGATTAAAGAGCTATGAAGTCAAAGTGAAATGTGACAACATTAGTTTCAAAATCAACTACATTTCGTTTGCTTTTCGAGCTTTTAGCTGCATCCCTTTGTCGAGATTGACAAAATCCCACTTTTTCTGGAATCACATTTGGCTCTTGTATATATGCTCTCTAAACTTTTAGAATGTGGTATTTAATTCGCAAATTACACGAACAACTCCAAAAACTCTATACAAAATAAAATGTTTTTACTGAGATTCCACAGACTCTTTAAAAAAGTGGAAACACTGTTTTCTTGTCCGCATTAAAATTGTAGAAGAAACAAAAGAAAAATAATAAAAATATCTGGTGGAACGTACTCAAGTATGCTTTATTAGCATAGTATCCTTTATGTTTGCTCTTATTTCAGGAAAATTATCTAAAGAATTTCATATCATTAGAAATCAGTGTTTATATCTTTACAAATCAATGTTTATTATGGGGATTGAACAACTACATGGGGGGTGAGTTTGGGGGAAAGTGGGTGCAATGGAATTTACTGGTACTGGGAACTTCTTCTGGGTATTGGCATAATAATTTTCGGTAAAATTCTAGTTAATTGACTTCTTGCTATCTCAGTAAGGGTGCGTTTGTTTACTTGTCCAATGGGATTTTTGCTAATCAAGGTTTAACCCCTAAAAGATAGGAACAAATACTTGTCTGGCCACGTGTCACTTAAAACGGCAAGATTAATTGCGAATAATAACAACATTGGTCACGTGTAATTATTGTTTTAATGCTATTGGAAGTTTTGACAAGGAAGAGGCTAGGACTTTGGGCCTGTTTCTAATTTTACAGGCAAATACACCTTCAGCAATTATTTCAGAGCTGGGTAGCCTAATACAATTTGTGTGGCCAGAAGTTTAATTGTAAGATTTCAAATTGTGGTTGTCATTTGCCTTTTTAAGTCATTCCATTCAAGATGCTTTGGATATTTTTTATTGTGATATATTGTCTTAATGCTCTGAAAAGGGAAAATTATTTCAATTGCATAGGATAGGAAAATTTTGGTAGGCTAATTAATTCAAAGTCCTAAATTAGCCAGGGAAGTGTTTTTATTTTTCCACTAAAAAATCACCACGTTCTTTGAACTCCAATTATATAGCCCTGTTTTTGGCCCCCTTGATCCAGTATCCAGTTCCTGATTGTCATTTACACTAAATTTCACTTTTTCTGTTACCTATTTATGTTTGCACCAGTTTTACCATTGGGTAAAACTGGTACAAACAGTATTACTGGCTTTCATATAAAGTGAATATACCACTTGATGCCTTTTTTAATGCTGTTTACAAATATAATAATCGCTTCTACTGCAAGTTCAGATTTAAGCACTTTTTGACCTCTTAAAAATGACCTATATGGGGTCATTACAAATCTGTAATAGTTTAGAAACAAATTTGGGCTATATATTTGCACATCAGGGGGTGGGGGTAAAGTGTAGCATATATTAAATATGTAAACTAACCATTGCTTGAATTTTTTTATGTGTGTGCTGTTGCACTGGTGATTTCTCTTTTCATTAAATTTTGATGTGCACAAACACATTAAAAAAAAAAAACAGCAATGGTTAGTTTACGTATATAAAATATGCTTTGCTTTACCCCCACCCCCCTGATGTGCAAATATATAGCCCAAATTTGTTTCTAAACTATTACAGATTTGTAATGACTCTATTTATAGGTCATTTTTAAGAGGTCAAGAGGTGAAAAAGTGCTTAAATCTGAATTTGCAGTAGAAGCAATTATTATATTTGTAAAGAGCATAAAAGAAGGCATCAAGTGGTATATTCACTTTATATGAAAGCCAGTAATACTGTTTGCACCAGTTTTACCCTTGTTTCTTGTTAATATTACTAAGGGGTCATAGTTAAGCACTAGAGAAGTCATTGTTAAATAACATGTGCTTATGTATATAGCTTTTTGCTACTTATTCTTCTTTGGTTATATAATGCTTGATGTGGTATAAGCCAAGAGAAGGACCTGTAGACCTATAGAAGAAAACCTGTTAAAATAAGATGATTCTTTGTAATTTACATAATAATTATAGCTTTCTACATGCAGCCCTGCTCTACTTTAGCCCCAACCCTCCTAATATGGAAATCTATAGCTGAAATTACATATTTTCTATTGATTCTGCCAATCTATCCCTCAACCCTAGTACCTGTTAATTGAGGTAACTGTGGCATAACAAGAACTGGAAAAACAAGTAAAAGGTGGTAGAAAACATTGGAAATATATAATTTGGGCTATATGTTTGCAAATTAGGCATGTTAGAGGTGAATTTCTTGTTGTTCATATTTTGATTTACAAATAAAGTGAATATACCACTTGATGCCTTTTTGTATGTTCTTTACAAATATAATAATTGCTTATTTTGCTAGTTCAAGTTTAAGCACTTTTTGACCTTACTTAACCTAACAAAGTTTGGCAGTGAAAAACATACATTATTTTGTCAAAAATGACCAAAAACACGTACCTTAATTGAAAATTTGGCATCAAAGAAGAAGAAATACAGCATAATATTGTAAAATTGATTAATCCAACTTAATTGTGGAAAATCAGTGCTCATAGATTATACAACATGTAAAAAATGGATTAATAATGAAACAGTAAGTTTGAGACCAATGTTTTAAGCTTTCTTATACCCAAAAACTATTTGAGTATACTTTGGTCATTTTCAAGAGCTCAAAAACTTGTACTTGAAGCACTTATTATGTTTGTAAAAAATAAAAAAGGGCATCAAGGAGTATGTTCACTTTATTTGTAAATCAAACATATGAACAACAAAAAATTTACCAATTATTAGTATAGCTGCACAATTTTCCCCTGGGTATGTAGGCTTAGTGGAAGGTCACTTATACCTGATCATGTCCCTACTGTTTTTACTTGGTTGAAAAAAATCCAAAGAAAGTTCCTATTGAAAAGGAAAGAGATCAAAAGTGAGATTGAATTTGTCATAGCTTGGAGGTTTGTCCCTTCAGTCTGTTTAAAGAAAACAGATTCATAATTGAAGCTTTGTTCATTTCAATCTTAGGGATAATCTACATTTGTTACACTTAATTAAATGGTTGTAAAGGGATACTTTTATTTATTTGTCTTGTTTGTTTTCTACATAATTTTTTAATCTTTAAATTGATATACATTTCTTACAAATTAATTAGTCATATCATAGTTCCACTTGCAAGTTTTGACCTACTTTGTAACCCTGGTCTCAAAACTGGATATAAATTTATTGAAGCTAGGAAACATAGAACTCCTCTCTGTTTAAAAGAAAATGGATGGACATAGGTAGGTTTTAATACACTAAAGTCCTAGGGCCATGGAAATTAAAAAAAAAACAATGAAGATTAACTTTAAAATTCTGGACATGACATAAATATAACATTCACAAAGAAAAACCATTCACAAAATTTTACTTTTGAGCTCAGTTGCCAACCTGAGCTATTGCCCTAAATTTTTAAACCTTGCAAAACATTCACCAGCCAATTCTTATGACCTACACTGTTGTCAGTACATCAAAAATTCATTGAAAAGGAAGGACCACCTTACTGGCATTTCTTCCTTTGTACTTATATTTAATGGGTTTAAAAGAAAGCTCCTATGGCTAAGTCAGAAGCCTAGTAAAGGACCAGGAGACAGGAAGGAATTGCACTTCCTTTAGACAGGAAGTGCAATAGGAAGCTAGGGGCCAGTCATCCTATGCTTTTGCATGTCCTTCCTGCTTACTGACCCCAGATTTCTCTAGGTAACCTGTTAAGTTTGGGCCAATTCTGGCTGAAATTACAGAGTTACATCACTGACCTTCGTCCCAAACCAAATAAACTGCTAATGCCAGAAATTAAACCTGTGCCCTTTGGATAAAGGATTCTCAACCTAGAGTGCCAGCCACTTAGGAAGGAACACAAATGTCACCACAGAACAAAAATTATTTGGAAAAAAGAAAATATTGAAAAAAATAAACTCAAGTCATAGTTGCTCATTGCTGTCCCACAAACAATATGTATTTCATTAAGACAAATAAATTTTTAAACAGGTATCAACAAAACTCCATCAGGGATTGTATTTACTTAAGGTACAATCAGCAATATTAATGCTTAGTTTTGTGATATTCTGGTTTTGAAATAATAAAAAAAGAGAAATTATATGTTCTACTTGTTTTCCACAAGCCCATTTGAGAAAAATCATTTGTAACAACAATATACCCATGGTTAGAATCTCTCCAAAATTCTTTAAACAGAAGGAATTAAAAAAAAAATTATACTCATCAGCAAGAAAAATATTAACATAACTCTCTAAACTTGGCACTTTTTAAGACAATTTTTAGCAAAGCAAATGCAAAACTTTAATGGTGTCCTATGTCATCTAAAAAAAAAACATTAAAATGTGTCAAATGAATTTTGATGTAGGATGCCTCAAATACTTTCAGTTGAATCTGTGAAATGAAGGGCCATGTATTCCTTTACATTTTATACAATATATAAAAAGAAAAACAGTTCAAATTTTTTCACAAAAGAAGAAGCTTGATGTAAAAAAATTAATATATTTTTAACAGAAAGCAACTGACATCAATGAAATCAAATAAAACAAAAACTCATGGAGAATAAATAATATAAGCCATATATTTAACCTAAAATGAGGTGGCATAAAAGATTATTTCTAGAATTAGAAAAAAACAGTGTTATGGCTTAAAGTTCTGCTCAATCAACAGGAGTTGTCAAAGGCCAGAATAATTAAGAACTAAGGCCAGAGAAAAAGAAACTGAAAACCAAAAAATAAGGCACCCAAAAATTTCAGGACCCTTTAGAAGGAAAAGAAGTAGAAGTAGGTACTTCAAAATACCTTCCTGGGACATACTTTAGCCTGTAGACACATCCCTGAAAGTTTCATTTTCCTAGCCTAGCCTCTTTCAAAGATAGCCAAAAGTAGCTAAAGTAAAATTTTACCCCTACTGTATCTTACAAATCCAGTTTAAATAGCAATCTCAACAAATATAGACTATATAAAAGGCTATAGGTATTGGCCTAATCATTCTAAATTTTTTTCAACTAATAATTATAGGATGGTTTAGAAACTAGGCCTGTTTGATATAATAACATTTGACTAACTCACCAATGAGATAGCTGCCTCCCTAAGAATCGACCTTTTTAATAACAAAAAAACTTTTCTTCTGACTCCTTATGAAGCTTAGCCTATGCAAGACAGGCCTAGAACACCAAAAACCCTTTAGATACTAAGGAATATGCATAATATTACTTACAGGTCACTGAAAAGCTAAGATTGTTTCTATTATTTACAGTTTCCTTGTCTTTTCTCTAGACTTAATGATTTCACATGTTTATCCATTTAAAAAAATATATAGCATTGACGTCACAATCCTCAAATAATCTTTTTGAGCGTGTTCCAGCTGAGACAAAAAGTAACTAAAAGTTACGGAAAAGTTACTAAAAGTAACTTTTTCCGATCCAGCTGAGGCTATTTAGCAGCTGGAACGACAGAAAAGTTATTTCAAAGTAACTTCAGTAACTTTTGCTAAAGATAGTTAACGAGCATCTTTAGTTAAGTAACTTAACATCAGTATCATCACTACAATAATATAAAACTTTTATGATGGGTAACACACAAAAGTTTGAAGACTATGAGCCTTTATGCAGGGAAGAGAATGGAACTGCAATTGTTCAAAGAACCAGTGATGGTAAACAATCTTATTTTGACCTTAAAATGATTTTTAATAAAAAATTAATTGGTAAAGTTCAAGCATTAATGTGATCTGCTGGGCATATCTAGAGAAGCTTGGTTGAATAGTTTATTGGGGATGAAGTCTTCAGGTCTTGCTTTAGGAAGCTTCTAATTAAATTCCTGTAATCCTTGGACAGTTGCTAGCCTATCCAAAGTCATTGGTAAATTGTTTTGTAGAGATGGCATAGCCTAGAGTGAGTAATAGGTCTAATTGTCCAGAAAAAAATGTATATAGTTCAAAGAAAGCTTAGTTCAATCCCACTTGACAGAAAGAAACACTGTGTTACTCTGGAAGCTGATTTAAAACATTCAATGATAATTACTTAAGCTAGCCTTGGCTAGATTAAATCCTGTAATTCATTGAAGTGCTTCAAAAAACTGAAGTTTATTGGTAGCCTGTAACAATTTTTTAATATTAATTTATAGATACATTTAAGCCCTCCTAGCAAAGTTTCTTGTAGGCTACTCCAGGCTTGAAAACCTAAGCTTAGGAGTTTAAGGCCTGGTGTTGCTGTTATTTTGGTTGGGATAAGGGTCAATGGTGTGACTCTGTAAGTTTAGCCACAGTACACCTAGCTATAATGATTAGCCTACCTGGAGAAATTTAGAGGAAAAACTTAAGAAGAATCAAATGTTTTTTGCACTCAAATGAATTCAAATGAAGAATCAATGTTTTGTAACACTCCCAGCTACAGACATTGAATCAGGATATCACTTGCTGTGCAATGCTGACCATTGGTCAGCATACAATTTTTTTCTTTTTTAAGTAGGCATAACTTCTTGCTACATTAGAAAATAGGGTCAAAACTAGTAGGCTATGCAATTATGCAAAATAATGTGAAACTCAAACCCTCATGTATTGCTATCAAAATAGGAATTGAGAAGAATTCTATGCATCAGTGCATAACAAGAAATCTAAGCTATGCATCAATATGGTTGTTAGGTACTTGTGTGTTATTCAGAACACACTCAATAAGTAAAGTTAGGTTCTTTTGTGAAACAAACTATGATGCAATTACATTTAAATTAATATTTATATATAAAGTTGGTTAGGTTAGGTATTTGATATAATGCACCCCCCCCCTTCCTCTAATGTGCAAATAAGGTTTTGGAATTTAGGCTAAGAGATTGGTTAGATAAAGAGGAAATACTGAGTCCAGTACAAGTGGGATTCAGATTGACATTCAGCACTATTGACCATATTTTTACTTTGGAAATATTGAGATGGAAAAATGGTTGGCTATTTGTATCTTTTTAGACCTGGGAAGTGCTTTTGATTCAGTAAATAGGAGGTTGTTAATTGAAAGCCTGTTATAAATAGGCTTGCTGTCTTGTTTTGTAGCAATAATAGCAGCTATGTATAGGAGGGTGAAGTTTGTTGTAAAGGTGATGGGGAAATTTTCTAGACTACTTATGTCTCATTTGGGTGTGAAACAAGGATGTACTTTATCCCCAAAGCTTTTCTCCTTGTTTGTTAATGATTTAGACAGTTTTATGAAAAAATAATGGAGCCCCATTTGTATCTTTAGATTGGTTCAGGGTATCATGTATATTATTTGTAGATGATATAGTAGTAGTGGTGGTAATTTCAACTATTTATTCCACAGCCTTTCTGATTCAGGGGTCATTCTTAAAGAATTGGGACAAAACTTAAGATTTAGTATAAAAGGTGAGGTATTAACAAGGGGACAAACCCCCTCATATACATAATAAAAAAATATAAGAGTATAAAAGTTTGTTATGTAAGTTAATTCTTAAGTTATGTATATTTTTTACTAATAAAAACGTTTGTTAAAAATTAAAAGTTCTAGTTGCCTTTTTAAGTAGCCAAAAAATTGGAGGGCAACTAGGCCTCCTTCCCCACCCCTTATTTCTCAAAATTGTCTGATCAAAACTAAGAAAAAGCTGTTAGCCAAAAAAAATTAATATGCAAATTTCATTTTAATAATTTATGTGCGAAGAGCCAAAATCAAAAATACATTAATTCAAAAATGTTCAGAAATTTAATAAAGAAAAACAGTTTTTTAAACTGAATGTAAGGAGCAATATTAAAACTTAAAACAAACAGAAATTACTCTGTATATGAAATGGGTTGTCCCCTCTGCAATTCCTTGCTCTTTATGCTAAAGTTTGATTCTTTGCCACAATTCTACTTTTTAAAACAATTAAAAACTTTAGTTTAAAGAGTGAGGGATTGCAGTGGGGACAACCCATTTCATATACGGAGTAATTTCTATTCATTTTATGTTTTAATATTGCTCCTTACTTTCAGTTTAAAAAACTAGTTTTTTTTTATTTAATCTTTGTTTAGGGATTAAGCATAGGGAATCATGTTTGAGGAGTTAGCTTGGTAAGAGTTTATTTATGGGTGTTTCTGAATTCATAAAGTGTTTGAAAGTTTGTTTGCTTGTTTAAGTTGTTTGCAAGTTTGTTTGCTTTTTTAAGTTGTTTGGAATTAGGTGCTTGTATAAAGTTGCATGTGTTTGCTATGGCCTGCAGGCTTTTTTACAAATAAATCTTATCTATGACATTTTGCCTTATACAGAATTTTAATATAATACAGAATTTTTAGATCAGACAGAGAAGTTGAACAAATAGGCAGAACAATAAATATGTTTTTATTCCCTTCACTGCCTGTGTCAATAGAAAAGCCAGGGATTTACTGTTTTCATTCCCTGGAAATTAGTCTTATACCTGGTTCCAAAACTGAGATTGAATTTGTCAAAGCTTGGAGGTTTATTCCTCCTGTCTGTTTAAAGAAAACAGATCCATAATTGAAGTTTTGTTCATTTCTATCTTACATTTCATGGGCATCCATGGTATTTCTTCCTTTATTAATCTGTCTTGTTTCTTTTCTGCAGGATTTTTTTTGTCTCATTTTTAGTAAGATACAAATTTTTATTTACAAATTACTTATACTAGAAGCACATTTTCAAGACTTTGACCTAACTTAGGATCCCTTGTTCTAAAGGCATGATTGAATTTCTTGAAGCTAGAAATTTCTTTTGTGGCAAATTCAATGGTAAATATGTAGTTCACCCTTTTTGCAACTTAATAGTGGTAAAATAGGTAAGATTGTAAATTTTTAGTGACTGCAATATATTTCACCCATTGCTAATTGCAGTAGAAAGGAAAGTCACTGGTAAGGACCCCCAAAGAATTATTTCAGATTATTTTAAAAAGGCTTTACTACCCATAAAGCTGGCATAACTGGAGAAGGGGCTTCTCAGGAATTAATGACTTTAAAAGCTATACATTATACATAAAAATGCACATTTTTATGCAGAAAGGCAGCAAGTTATTTATTACTAATCAACTACAGCAGGTATATCTATTGCTTTCTTTAACCATCAATAAAGATAAAATGCATGCTGAAAACTGAATGCTCTTTGAAAACTTTCTTTATACACACTAATTGTGAGATGGATATCAACAAAATTCCAACAGGGTTTGTATTTACTTAAGATTTACAAACAAGCATATTGAATGCTTAATTTTGTGATATCCTAATCTCTAAACAGTAAACTAGATTCCTTACATTTCCTAATAGTTTTCCACCAGCTCATTTCAGCAAAATCATTTGTAATGACAATACACCCTTTGCTTGGGTGGCCTGGCCTTTTCAAAAATGAAAGACAACTGCTAGTAGGCTAAGCTAGTTCTGCTTGAAATTTGCTATATGAGTTAAGGTATCACTGAGATGGATTATGTTTTTTGCCGCATTTTTAACTGGATTATGAAGCCCATCTCTAAGTTGAACAAAAGATAAGATAAGAGATAAGATAATATTTATTTGCAAAAGACTATCACAAGCTCTAAAGAGCCGAATTCGCTTTATATGTCACTAAAAGCTAAGAAAAAAAAAAAAATCAAAATAGTACATTAAGTCAAACACTTAAAATTAAAAGGGATTAAAAATGCAAAATCATCAAAGATAAAAGGCAAATCAGTAAACTTAACAATTAAATTACAAAAACATTGCAGTAAATAAAAAAAGAATAAAAACGGCAATAGAGGAAAAGGGGAATTTGGCAATTACATAATCACGAATTATTATTAAGGTGTTCCAGAATAAATGGTATAAAACTTTTGCAAAACCTTTCTGTAACAGCATGGATTGGAGAGTAAGTTGGGATTGCTAAGGAGGCTGACCGGGGGAGTCGGAGTCTAATGGGATAGTGAAAATCAGGGAGTAAGTCCTCAGTACGGGGATTGGAAATGACTGATTTAGCAAAAAGCAGGCAAATTTTTTCCCTCCTTTCTTTTAAGGTGGTAATGCGTGCAGCTTTAAGGAGGAAGGAGTATGGAATTTTGCCTTCTTTGTAAATGATCCTGAGCAAACGCTTTTGGACCGACTCGATTTTGTCACTAAGTTCATTTGAAAGTTGCGAATGCCAGACCGGACATGCATATTCCAATAACGGCCTGATAAAGGATAAGTAGACACGGAGGGAATGTATCTTAGGACAATTACATTTGTTTAGTAGCTTAAAAATGGATAGTGAAACATTTGCTTGTTTAACAATGTTGGATACATGTGTTTCCCACTTAAGATCATTAGAAATTGTGACACCAAGAAGCTTAACATGTTTCACTAGCATTTCGCTTGGGATCGGATGTTGATTGTCATTATCTGTGATTTAGTGGGATTTACTGTCATATTTAGATTCTTGGATTCATCCAAACATTGGGTTAGGATTTCAACGGGGTCACTTTTAATATTCCTATGACATACTTCAAGGATCGGCAATACATCAACATATTTCCATCTTTGGGGGAATTCCTTGCCAATTTCGTTAATCATGACAAGAAATAATAGTGGTCCCAATAAGGTTCCTTGAGGTATTCCACAGTACCTAGGGAGGGGGTTAGAGAAGGTATTTTTGTATTTTACAACTTGTGATCTGTCTGAAAGGAACGATATAACAATATTTACTAAGAGTGGGTCAATTTCAAAGTTATCATGTAGTAAACGAATTAGGATAGTGTGGTCAACTAAGTCAAACGCTTTTTGGACATCGACTAAAACCAGGTTTAGCCAAACATTTGGTTTCTCTAGTTCACTTAGGATCGTGTGATTAAAGTGTACAAGGTAATGGGTGGTGGAGGTTTTTCTTAAATTACCAAATTGTCGGATGTCAATACGTGGTATAATTTTAATTTTAAGCCAGTCACAAAGGAACCCTTCGTAAAGCTTAGAAAAAACTGGAGTGAGTGTAATAGGAACCATGTTGGTTATAGTCAGACTGGAAGATTTCTTTGGGATGGGTGTTATAAAACCTAGTTTCCAGCCACTTGGGAATTTACCAGATTTTGTAATTTGGTTAAAAATATCAGATAAAGGTCCAGCAATTGTGTCTGAAAAGGCTTTAATCAAGTCAATTGGGATGTCTAATGGGCAAGTACTTGATTTTTTGAGCTTTTGGATTTTATTTATAATATCAGAGGGAGAAATTTGGGGGAAAGAGGTGGAGGGAGGAATAGTTTGACCTGAGCCAGTGAAAGGGGGGAGACTTTGTACTGTGGACGCAAGATGCAGGTTCAAATCGTTGGCTATCTTGTAAGGGGGCTCAGGGAGATGAAAATTAACTTCAACATGGTTTTTTCCGCAAATCTCTTTAATTTTCCTGTACCATTGTTTGGGTTTGTTAGAATAAAAATCCTTAACCTTACTATTGTAATACCCAGAAGCTGCCTTTCTCAATTTTCTCTTCAGGAACTTTCTTAGATCATTAGCCTGTGTGATATGTCCTTGCTTGAACAAATTGATTTTTTTCCTTATTAGTTTTTTAAAAGTCGCAGTAATGTAAGGTTTATTGGTAGAGCATATTTTAATTTTTTTTCACCGGAAAATGGGCTTCATAATTATTCCTCAATAAATTTTGGAGGGACAAAGCCTTGAAGTTGACATCATTTGTTTGGTACACAGGGGACCAATTTTCACTAGTGATCCAAGAGCCAAAATTGTAGAGTCCTGAGTCAATTAGAGGTCTAAAGACGGTTTCAGTAATAGTAAAGGAATGTTTAACTGTAGCTAGTGGAGATAGGAGTAGGCTAAAGTGGTAACTACCTCCAAGAGGGG
>NC_088875.1:2003788-2021800 GCF_032884065.1 Artemia franciscana | reverse complement strand
GCTCTAGGATAACAATAAAATAGTTAGATTTCATATTTTTCAAATGTTGGGTAAAACTTCTCAAGAGGAAAATTATAATGAAAAATATTTTGTTATTATAAGCCCAAAACTGTCCTATCATCGCTATCATTTTCAGTTTTGATACGTTTTGACTCTCGCTGTCCAGGTGGATTTTCCTCTAACTGCGCGGTTTTGCGTTCTTTAGCCGTAAGCCTTTTGTCATTTACCCTTTGAGCAGATTCCTTGGCTGTTTCTTCTGCCATTGTAGGATTTATACTAAGATTTCTCTTTTAATTAACTATTTGAGCAGCTTCCTCGGCTGTTTCTTCTGTCATTTTAAGATCTATACTAAAAATTCCTCTTTACGTGCCAAGCTTGCTAAAGCTCAACAATTTATAATAACCTCAAATTTTAAGTATCTGTTTTAAGGTTTTCGAATTACTTTAATCTATTGTCAAAATATTTATGCAATTCCCAGTTTTTACATTTTAGTTTGTTTTCTTTTTCTTCTTTATTTTTCAGACATCATATGCAAACCCTCAACACAAAAATACATACAACTTATTTTTATTTATAGAAGATATAATCTGGCGTAACAGACAAAGTGTAACACACAAACAACTTATTTTTATATAGATAAAGATAGATTTTTGCAATTACCAGCTTTTGCTCTTTACGTAATTCAACGTCTTTTCATACTGTACTTTTCAAAGATATTTGATTATTAAAGGAAGTCTAATTTCTAACAACGATTTCTATGAAGCTTCTAACTTTAACATTGAACAAGTCAAAAAATTTCGCCCGATAAGGGACTTGAACCCTTGACCTTAGGATTAAAAGTCCCACGCTCTACCGACTGAGCTAACCGGGCTTAAATTTACAACTTTAGGTTTCAATTATTTTTTTGAATTATTATAATCCCTTGTTAGTACAAATATTTTTCAATTACCAGTTTTGCTCTTCTGCGCAATTTAATGTCGCTTTTCATATTGATTCTGTCCTAAGATATTTGATTATGAAAGCAAGTTTGATTTCTAACAACGATATGAACTAAGCTACAAACTTTTGGTTTCCTTTTTTAAGGGTTTTGGATTGTTGTAATCCCTAGTCAAAATAAAGAACCATCATTTGTAATAATTGCAAGTTTTCATTTTTTTGGGTCTTCCTACTGACATTATATAACTGGTTGAGTTCAAACTTGTAAGCTTAATCACGTAGCGAGTTGATTTATTTACCAAAAAAAAACTAATTTTAAATTTTTAGATATTTTTCTAGTTTGAATTAAAACATTAAAATTATTGCTCAGGCACTGTAAATATGCTTGCAGTTTACAATAACTTTAGCAACTCTGAACTGAACTAAAAAAATATTTTCAACTTTTTTTCATGTCTTAAAAAGACATTGCTTATGCTTATAAGAAAAGAAATTCGGTAATGATGTTTTTCTAACAATAATTTCTACTAAGCTTCACACCTATGGTTTTCTTTTGTAAGGTTTTTGAATCGCTGTAAACCCTTGTGAAAATATATACGAATATTTGCGCAATTACCAGTTTTTTGCTCTTTAAGCAATTTAATGTCGTTTCATAATGCACTCTATTCAAAGATGTTTGATTATGACAGCAGGTCCAATTTCTAACAACAATTTCTAATAAGATTCTAACTTTTGGTTTTCTTTTTTAAGCTTTTTGATCTGTTGTAGCCCCATATCCAAATATATACAAATATTTTTCCGATTACCAGTTTTTCGCTATTTAAGCAATTTAATATAAATTTAAAATCTTTAATTTCTCACATAAGTGTGACTACATGATTGCAATACTGATGTATATAAAAACGACGTCACTCACATAGATTGTCAGGTTTACCGACTCTTGAACATGCAACATATAATGGTCCATGGGAAAACAATCCGTATTCAGATCTATACCTCATGATTCTAATGATTGCCCTTGAGCTTTGTTGATGGTGATTGCTAATCGACCATTCCCTGAGTCGCCATCGTCATTTATATATCCCCCTGTGCACCCCGGCGTCCCCTTTGTAGTTATGTCCCTGTGTCCCGGTCGTCATTTATATTCCCTGTGTCCCGGTGTTCCAGTCTGTGATTTCTCTTTGAGTGTCCCGGGCGTCATTTATATTCCTTGTGTCCCGGTCGTCATTTATATCCCCCTGTGCCCCCCGGCGTCCCCATTGTAGTTGTGTCCCTGTGTCCCGGTCGTCATTTATATTCCCTGTGTCCCGGTCGTCATTTGTATCCTGGAGTCCCGGTCTGTATATACATTCGTTTTTTAGTTTGGTTTTTCTCCTTTATTTTTTTCCTTTTTTCTTTTTTTTCTTTTTTAGTTTATTTAGATTTTTAGATTTTTTTGTTTTTTTATTAGTTTTTAGTTTTTTTGTAGTTTTTACCATTTTTTTAGTTTTTATGGCACTTGGTATTAACCAAGTGACATATAGCAGTCGCCAATTCTGTCGGTCTGTCGGTCTGTCTGTCGGTCTGTCTGTCGGTCTGTCTGTCGGTCTGTCTGTCGGTCCCGGTTTTGCTACTTTAGGCACTTCCAGGTAAGCTAGGACGATGAAATTTGGCAAGCGTATCAGGGACCGGACCAGATTAAATTAGAAATAGTCGTTTTCCCGATTTGACCATCTGGGGGGGAGTGGGGGCCCGGTTAATTCGCAAAAAATAGAAAAAATGAAGTATTTTTAACTTATCAGCGGGTATTTGGATCTTAATGAAATTTCATGTTTGGAATGATATTGTGTCTTAGAGCTCTTATTTTTAATCCCGACCGGATCTGATGACATTGGCGGGAGTTGGAGGGGGAAAACCTAAAGTCCCGGTTTTGCTACTTTAGGCACTTCCAGGTAAGCTAGGACGATGAAATTTGGCAAGCGTATCAGGGACCGGACCAGATTAAATTAGAAATAGTCGTTTTCCCGATTTGACCATCTGGGGGGGGGGGGGGAGAAGGGGCCGGTTAATTCGGAAAAATAGAAAAAATGAAGTATTTTTAACTTATGAGCGGGTGATTGAATCTTAATGAAATTTGATGTTTGGAATGATATTGTGTCTCAGAGCTCTTATTTTAAATCCCGACTGGGTCTGATGACATTGGGGGGAGTTGGAGGGGGGAAACCTAAAATCTTGGAAAACACTTAGAGTAGAGGGATCGGGATGAAACTTGATGGGAAAAATAAGCGCAAGTCCCAGATACATGATTGACATAATCGGAACTTATTTGCTCTCTTTGGGGTAGTTGGGAGGGGGGGAGTAAGTCTTAAAAATTAGAAAAATGAGGTATTTTCAACTTACGAACGGGTGATCGGATCTCAATGAAATTTGATGTTTAGAAGGATATCGTGTCTTAGAGCTCTTATTTTAAATCCCGACCGGATCTGGTGATGGGGGCGGGGAGTTGGGAGGGGGAAACCTAAAACTTGGAAAACACTTAGAGTGGAGGGATCGGGATGAAACATGGTGGGAAAAATAAACACAAGTCCTAGATAGATGATTGACATAAACGGAACGGATCCGCTCTCTTTTGGGTAGTTGGGGGGGGGGGGGTTAATTCTGAAAAATTAGAAAAAATGAGGTATTTTTAACTTACGAATGGGTGATTGGATCTCCATGAAATTTGATTTTTAGAAGGATATCGTGGCTCAAAGCTCTTATTTTAAATCCTGACCGGATCTGGTGACATTGGGGGAAGTTTGGGGTGGGGAGACCTAAAATGATGGGAAACCCTTAGATTGGAAGGATTGGGATGAAACTTGGTTGGAAAAATAAGCAAAAGTCTTGCATACGTAATTTACATAATTGGAACGGATCCGCTCAATTGCGGGGGGGGGGGTAATTCTGAAAAATAAGAAAAATAACGTATTTTTAACTTACGAAGGAGTGATCGGATCTTCATGAAACTTCATATTTAGAAGGACCTCGTAACTCTGATATCTTATTTTAAATCTCAACCGGATCAAACGTAATTGGGGGGGGGGCAGTTGGGGGGACCGGAAATCTTAGAAAATACTTAAAGCGGTGAGATCAGGATGAAACTGGATGGGAAGAATAGAAACCTGTCTAAGATACGTGACTGACATAACTGGACCGGATCTGCTCTCTTTGGTGGAATTGGGAGGGGGGAGGTAATTTTGAAAATTGAGGTATTTGTAACTTACGAAAGGGTGACCAGATCTTAATGAAATTTGATATTTAGAAGGATCTTGTGCTATAAAGTTTAACTTTAGGTTCTGACCTTCTCACAAGTGCCAAATGAGCTCTTGGCTCTTGGCTCTTCCGACCTCGTCCAAATGAGCTCTTGGCTCTTCCGACCTCGTACCATATGAGCTCTCGGCTCTTCCGACCTCGTCACAAGTGCCATATGAGCTCTTAGCTCTTGTTTTAGTTGTTTTTTTTTACGTATGTCCTGGTCGTCATTTATACTCCCTGTGTCCCGGTCGTCATTTGTGTCTCGGTGCTTTGTTGATTGCTAATTTATATTATATTTATATTTATATTTTTTATATTTATTAATATTTTTTTAGTTTTCTTTTTCTCTTATTTTTCAGTTTTTTCCTTTTTTTTTAGTTTTTTCTTTTTTAGTTTTTTTTTTGTTTTTTACCTTTTTTTAGTTTTTTTAGTTTTTTTAGTTTTTTAGCTTTTTTAGTTTTTTTATTAGTTTTTAGTTTTTTTTTTAGTTTTTGCCTTTTTTTAGTTTTTTCAGTTTTTTTTAGTTTTTAGTTTTTTACCTTTTTTTAGTTTTTTTTTAGTTTTTTAGCTTTTTTAGTTTTTTTTTCTTTTTATTTTTTTTTGTAGTTTTTACCTTTTTTAGTTTTTTTTCTTCTTTTGTATTAGTGTGAAATAATTCAGACGTCATATGCGGACAAACACGACGTCACTCGACAGACAGACAGACAGACATAACCCACAAACAACTTATTTTTATATATATTTATTCATATTTTTTTAGTTTTCTTTTTCTCTTTTATTTTTCAGTTTTTTCCTTTTTTTTAGTTTTTTTCTTTTTAGTTTTTAGTTTTTTTTAGTTTTTTACCTTTTTTTAGTTTTTTTTTAGTTTTTTTAGTTTTTTAGCTTTTTTAGTTTTTTTATTAGTTTTTATTTTTTTGTAGTTTTTGCCTTTTTTTATTTTTTTCAGTTTTTTTTTAGTTATTAGATTTTTACCTTTTTTTAGTTTTTTTTAGTTTTTTAGCTTTTTTAGTTTTTTTTTTCTTTTTAGTTTTTTTTGTAGTTTTTACCTTTTTTAGTTTTTTTCTTCTTTTGTATTAGTGTGAAATAGTTTTTTTTAGTTTTTTTAGTTTTTTAGCTTTTTTAGTTTTTTTATTAGTTTTTATTTTTTTTGTAGTTTTTGCCTTTTTTTATTTTTTTCAGTTTTTTTTTAGTTATTAGATTTTTACCTTTTTTTAGTTTTTTTTAGTTTTTTAGCTTTTTTAGTTTTTTTTTTCTTTTTAGTTTTTTTTGTAGTTTTTACCTTTTTTAGTTTTTTTCTTCTTTTGTATTAGTGTGAAATAATTCAGACGTCATATGCGGACAAACATGACGTCACCTGATCCACACACAGACAACTTATTTTTATATATATAGATATATATATATATATATATATATATATATATATATATATATATATATATATATATATATATATATATATATATATATATATATATGCTATCTTTATAAGCAAAGAATAATTTTTTTTTTATTATTCCAATAAGTTTGGGGAAAAAAATATTCATGTGAGTGACGTAGTTTTTGTATACATCAGTATTGCTATGAAGTTGTCACACCTGTCCCACTTCTGGGGAAAAACTGAAGATTTTATGCATGGAGAAGTTTACAGCAAATTGCTTTAAGAGCGAAAAATCGGTAATTGCGAAAATAGTTGTACATAATTTAACAAAGGATTACAACAATTCATATACATTAAAAAAAGAAAACCAAAAGAGTGAAGCTTAGTAGACAATCAGTGTTAGAAATCGGACTTGATTTAATAATCAAATATCTTTGAAAAGAATTTCGCATGAAAAGACATATCAGTAAGAAAAACTTATCTACAGGTAGATCCAAAAAACGAAAATTTACAAGTGTTATAAATGATATTCTGTTGGAAGAAAAAAAAATTTGTCCCACCACCTGAACAATTAAGAAATATAAGACCTGGTCAACCATGTGAGATTAAACAGTTCGTGGTAACGAACTGTAGTAAGGAGCGACCCGGCTCAATAGTAACCAAAACTCTAAAAAATGGAATTTTGGTACCAATAGCTACATCAAAAGAATCGCATTTTAATGCTGATTTTAAATATATAAGTTTCATCAAGTTTAGTTTTACCCATCAAAAGTTACGAGCCTGAGGAAATTTGCGTTATTTTAGAAAATAGGGGGAAACACCCCCTAAAAGTCATTGAATCTTAACAAAAAATATGCCATCAGATTCAGCTTATCAGAGAACCCTACTGTAGAAGTTTCAAGCTCCTATCTACAAAAATATGGAATTTTATATTTTTTGCCAGAAGGCAGATCACGGATGCGTGTTTCTTTGTTTGTTTGTTTTTTTTTTGTTTTTTTGTTTTTTTTCCAGGGGTCATCGTATCGACCCAGTTGTCCTAGAATGTTGCGAGAGGGCTCATTCTAACGGAAATGAAAAGTTCTAGTGCCCTTTTTAAGTGACCAAAAAAATTGGAGGGCACCTAGGCCCCCTCCCACGCCAATTATTTTCCAAAAGTCAACGGATCAAAATTCTGAGATTTTTTTATTCAGCATAGTCGAAAAACCTTGTAACTATGTCTTTGGGGACGACTTACTCCCCAAAAGTCCCCGTGGGAGGGGTTACAAGTTCAAAACTTTGACCAGTGCTTGCATATAGTAATGGTTATTGGGAAGGGTACAGGCGTTTTCAGGAGGATTTTTTGGTTGGAGGCAGGGGTTGAGAAGAGGGGGATTGCTGGGGGAACTTTCCATCGAGGAATTTGTCATGGGGGAAGAAAATTTCCATGAAGGGAGCGCAGGATTTACTAGCATTACTTTAAAAAAAAACAATGAAAAATTAAATATGAAAAAGTTTTTTCAGCTGGAAGTAAGCAGCAGTATTAAAGCTTAAAACGAACAGAAATTATTACCCATATGAGGGGCTCACCTCCTCCTAATACCTCGCTCTTTACGCTAAAGTATTTTTAGTAATTTCAACTATTTATTCTGCGGCTTTTGTGATTCAGGGGTCATTCTTAATGAATTGGGACAAAATTTAAGCTTTAGTGGAAAGAGCGAGGTACTGATGAGGGGGCGAACCCCCTCATATATGTAATAAAAACATGAGAATACGAAAATTTTTTACGTAAGCTAATTTATAAGTTACGTATATCTTTTACTTATAAAAAGATTCGTAAAAAATTAAAAGTTCTTGTTGCCTTTTCAATTAACCGTAAATCGGAGGGCAACTAGGCTTCCTCTCCCGCTCTTTTTTTCTCAAAATCATTCGATCAAAATTATGAGAAAGCCATTTAGCCAAAAAAAAAATGAATATACAAATTTCGTTCTAATTATTCCTCTGCGGAGAGCCAAAATCAAAACATGCATTGATTCAAAAACGTTCAGATATTAAATAAAAAAACAAGTTTTTTAAATGAAAGTAAGGAGCGACATTAAAACTTAAAACGAACATAAATTACTCCGTATATGAAAGGGGCTTTTCCTTCTCAACGCCCCGCTCTTTACGCTAAAGTTTTTTACTGTTTTAAAATGTAGAGTTAAGAGAAAGAGTCAAACTTTAGCGTGAAAAGCGGGGCGTTGAGAAGGAAAAGCCCCTTTCATATACGGAGTAATTTCTGTTCGTTTTAAGTTTTAATGTCGCTCCTTACTTTCATTTAAAAAACTTGTTTTTTTTTTATTTAATTATACCAATAAGGGCAACTAAAGAAAAGGGCACTGGCATTAAATTCACAATGAGTGAAAATCAACAATCGGGACTATCAAATGAGGCAAGACTTAAAACAAAAACTTAAAAGTATTATAAACGATAATTAATCTATCCCACCACCTTGAACAAAAGTTTTGTCCCACCACCTGAACAATTAATAAATTTACAACCTGAACTATCATGTAAAACTAGGCCAAAAAGGGCAGCTAAAGCAAAGGGCATTGGCAAATTGTCTGAAGTAATGAAAATCCAAAATAAACTATAGAGAAAAATGGGGTTAGAAGATAAGACAAGCCGGAACAAAAGTCGACACTCAATATTTTATAAACGCTCCAAGCGATGGAATAGCTATAGATAAAGACATTGGAGTTTATAAGGACGTTAGCCAGGAATACTGTATCAGCCTCTATAAAAAAAACGAAGGTTCGACGTTATGTTTCCATAATCAAACAGTTTGTGGTAACGAACTGTAGTAAGGAGCGACCCGGCTCAATAGTAACCAAAACTGTAAAAAATGGAATTTTGATATCAATAGCTACATCAAAAGAATTGCATCTTAATGCTGATTTTAAATATATAAGTTTAATCAAGTTTAGTCTTACCCATCAAAAGTTACGAGCCTGAGAAAATTTGCCTTATTTTAGAAAACAGGGGGAAACAAGTCATAGAATCTTGACGAAAATCACACCATCAGATTCAGCGGAACTGAGAACCCTATTGTAGAGGTTTCAAGCTCCTATCTACAAAAATGTGGAATTTTGTATTGTTTGCCAGAAGGCAGATCACGGATGCGTGTTTATTTGTTTGTTTGTTGTTTTTTTTTTTGTTTTTTGTTTTTTTTAGGGGTGATCGTATCGACCCAGTGGTCCTAAAATCTTGCAAGAGGGCTCATTCTAACGGAAATGAAAAGTTCTAGTGCCCTTTTTAAGTGACCAAAAAATTGGAGGGCACCTAGGCCCCCTCCCACGCTAATTATTTTCCCAAAGTCACCAGATCAAAATTCTGAGATAGCCATTTTATTCAGCGTAGTCAAAAAACCTTATAACTATGTCTTTTGGGACGACTTACTCCCCCACAGTCCCCGTGGAAGGGGCCACAAGTTACAAACTTTGACCAGTGCTTACATATAGTAATGGTTATTTGGAAGTGTACAGACGTATTCAGGGGGATTTTTAGGTTGGGGGAGGAGTTGAGAAGAGGGGGATATGTTGAAGAGCTTTCCTTGGAGGAATTTGTCATGGGGGAAGAAAATTTTCATGAAGGGAGCGCAGGATTATCTAGCATTATTTAAACAAATACAATGAAAAAATAAATATGAAAAAAAATTTTCAACTGAAAGTAAGGAAAAGAATTAAGATTTAAAACGACCAGAAATTATTACGCATATGATGGGCTCACATCCTCCTAATACCTCGCTCTTTTTAAAGCTAAAGTATTTTTAGTAATTTCAACTATTTATTCTACGGCTTTTGTGATTCAGGGGTCATTCTTAAGAAATTGGAACAAAATTTCTGCTTTAGTGTAAAGAGTGAGGTTCTGACGAGGGGGTGAACCTCTTCGTATACGTAATAAAAACATGAGAATACAGAAGTTCGCTACGTAAGCTAATTTGTAAGTTACGTATATCTTTTACTAATTATCATTAAAATTAAGCACGGATAAATGAGACTAGAAAGCTAGTGAAGGTGAGAATCGCAACAGCTAAAGAAAAAGGTAGGGAACAAACGACAACGAGAATCATATTGAATGGTAAACAAAATTTTGAACAAAGATATGTTGTAGGAAACTGGAAAAGACGTATTGGTTATCTATAACGTCTTAAGAAATTAAGTGAGATGATATATGAATCTAAACTGCTAAAGCAAAAGGTATGGAAAAATTTCTGATGTAAAGATGGAAAAAATGGAAAATAAAATCTACAGTCGGAAATCAAGGAACGGCGATGACTGGCCACAAAAACAATCTAAATAGGTCAGGGCTTTAAGGAATGCGTAATTTTCCCAGGGTGGATGTAACGAACCTGTAGTTGCGTCATGACATCAAGAAGAGGCTCACGTCTGCGGTTAGAAGACAAGCGACAATGAAAATCCATATATAGAAGCCAGCTACGTGTCGAGAGCCGGGGAAAGAAAATCATTTGTTTTCCGGAAACACAAGACATTGGACCTTAAGAAACATACGAACAGAAGAAGGAGCCCCAGAAAGCGTCAAAGCTATTGCATAGATTACGAAAATTTGCACAGGAAGATAAGAAAAAATTAAATAAAATCACACTTTACACTGGTGAAGTTATGTCTGAGTCGGGCTACAGTTAAACCCTTAGACCAACCTAGATCTTTTTTGGGCAAACATTAAAAATCAAAAACACAGAACAGGCGCATTTTTATGTCATTATTCTTCAATTTACCCGGATGGAGTGCTTCTTCAGGCGAATACAGGGCCTCTCGTCCACCCTTAAAATGGGCATTAGGCATAGTGCTTTGCATATCCTACTCTCTTTTCATTGCAACTTCAATGCAATGCAAATGGGTGCAATGGGTGTATGGGTGCAAAACAAACTTACAAAACAAGTAAGCGAAATCTGGAAAAAAAGTTATAAAATACTATAATCACAAGGAATAAAAGAAGAATATTACCTCCTTTTTTAAGTTTTTGAATCAACTCAGGAACATTGCCCAGTATTGGCCACCCATTTGGACCTGGAATGAGGTCAACTTTCTGTCTGAATGCACGAAAAGTCAAATACCATGGTATAAGCTTTCTTGTTGCTAGTATTACTAATACTATCAGAAGCAAGTGTAGAAGCATAATGCTTTTTATCTAAAGCGCAATTCCTGAAAGAAACACATTCTTAAGACGCATTCATAATGAAAATTGCTTAACACTAAAACTTACTTAGCACCAGACCATTCATGATAAAAAAAGTTTATAAATTCCAAGAATCAGTCCATAAAGAGAAGTCCAAAAAGTCCAGAATTAAAAGCAGCATATACATAATTTGATGCGAAAGGATATTTTATGCTACAAATATGATCTAAAAAGGGGTAAAATACGGCTTTCCTTCAGTTGGTCCACGAGTTGAGACATATATTTTGTATACATTAATGTCCACATTTTTCGACAAATAAAATTATGCATAATCAAGTACTGAAAAGCATTTTCAAACTTAGTGTGACTTCTATCTCGTTTGAACAGGTAGCTCTGCGTCCAGGGTAGCTCAACCGCTCCCAAAATTGTTAGTTTCTTAAGTTAACAGTAGAATAGCCAAGACCCTGTGATACTACAAATAGTGAGCTATACAAAAAATGAGGTTCTATCCTGCTTTCTAGGTCAATAATCAGAGGAATGCTTAGATGGCTAGGACACATTCTGCGGGTGAACAATGACAGATTGCGAAAGATCATTCTTTTTGGCCACCCATTTACAGATAAATAAAAAGAAGGTTGTTTCCAAATCGCGTGGCATTAGGCCGTAAGAAAGAATTTAAAGGAAACTGGAACCTCGGGAGGGTGTCAAGAGGGATGCTTTTAAAAGACTGGGATGGAGCTTGCGTGGCTGTGTTGGTCTTAGGCGGTTCGGTGCTACACTGAGTTGTTAGCTATAGTAGTACTATGCACATATTTCCTTTTGGTTAGTTCAAAATCCACTTTAACATACCTTGAAATTTTATTTGAATACCCAATGCCACCCCTAGGTCATTGCTGATGCCCACTTTTGACCGCCTGCATGCACTTATTGTAGTTTTTTTACTTAGTACAATATCCCTTGAAAATTTTCACCTTGAAAGGCCTAGCCTTAGTAGTAGTAGTGACAGTAGAAGTAGTAGAAGCAGCAATAGTAGTAAGCACATAGTGCCTTTTGCTTCGCTCAATATCCCCTTCAACATACCCTGAAACTTTAAACTTGATACTGTAAGCTGTTCTTGAGACATTGCTGATATGCCCTTTCCACAACCCGCATACGGATAGCATGTTCTGATTTATTTCAACTTCTCCCTCAACATTCCTTGAAATTTTCCCATTTATACCTTCAGCCTAAGTAGTATTAGTAGTTATAGCAGTATACATATTTTTACTTTTGATCTGTTAAACATCCCCCTCATCATTTCCTCTGAAAGATTCGACTTAATACCCTAAGCCATTCCTGATATATTGCTTATATACCTTTTTGGTAACCTTCATAAAAAAGCGTGTTTTGATTTAGCTCAACAGTAACACTCCCCTCAACATTCTCTGAAAGCTTTATTTCAATACCCTTAACCTTTTTGGAGACCCAGGATCAAAAAGCTCCCCTTCTGCTCAGCAACAATTCCTAAATGGGTGAATAGAATAATTTAAAGCCCTTGCCCCAGGGGCTATGGGGGGTCATTTCATCCCCGAGGCGTAATTATTGGACCTATCGACTATAATCAACAACCCAACTTTCTCAAGATTTTGATTGGATGCATTTTGGGGGAGGTCAGCAAAAGGGGCATTGGAGAGGGCTAGCTGCCTTCCAATCAATTTTGCCTTTTAAAGAGGGCATTATAACTTCCAATTTCCAATGAAATGAGCCTCCTCTGAAGTTCTTTTGACAACTTCTTGCATGCAAAGGGGTTTGGGAAAAAAAATTAATAATAATCGGCTTACATAGAGCCCTCTTTATTCTGTATTAAATAAAAACAAGAGCTAAGAGCTCATATGGCACTTGTGACGAGGCGAGAAGAGCTAAGAGCCAAGAGATCATATGGTATGAGCTCTAACAAAATTCTATGAATCAATAGATTGATTTAAAAAGGAAAATAAGAGGCTTAATGCCGGTCAAGATTTAAAATAAGAGCTCTGAGTCACAAAGTCCTTCTAAATATCAAAATTCATTAAGATCCGATCACCCACTCGTAAGATATAAATACCTATTTTTTTCTAATTTTCCCTCTCCCTTTTGCCCCCCAGATGGTCGAATCTGGGAAAACGACTTTATCAAGTCAAATTGTGCAGCTCCCTGACACGCCAACCAATTTTCATCGCCCTATCACGTCCAGAAGCACCGAACTCGCCAAATCACTGAACCCCTCCCCCCAACTCCCCCAAAGAGAGCGAATTCAGTACGATTCTGTCAATCACGTATCAAGGACATTTGTTTATTCTATCCACCAAGCTTCATCCCGATTCCTTCACTCCAAGTGTTTTTCCAAGATTTCCCCCTCCAACTCCCCCCAATGTCAGAAGATCTGGTCGGGATTTGAAATAAGAGCTCTGAGACATGAATTCCTTCTAAAGATCAAATTTCATTACGTTCTGATCATCTATTCGTAAGATATAAATACTCCAATTTTCATGTTTTCCAAGAATTCCGGTTTCCCCCTCCAACTCCCCCGAATTTCACAGGATCTGGTCGGAATTTGAAATTAGAACTTTAAAGCACAAGATCCTTCTAAATATCAAATTTCATGAAGATCCGATCACTCCTTCGTAAGTTAAAAATACGTCATTTTTCTTATTTTTCAGAATTACCCCCCCCCCCCCCCCAATAGAGCGGATCCGTTCCAATTATGTAAATCACGTATGCAAGACTTCTGCTTATTTTTCCAACCAAGTTTCATCCCAATCCCTCCAATCTAAGCGTTTCCCATCATTTTAGGTTTCCCCACCCCAAACTTCCCCCAATGTCACCAGATCCGGTCAGGATTTAAATTAAGAGCTTTGAGACACGATATCCTTCTAAAAATCAAATTTCATGGAGATCCAATCACCCGTTCGTAAGTTAATAATACCTCACTTTTTCTAATTTTTCAGAATTAACCCCCCCCCCCCCCAACTACCCCAAAGAGAGCGGATCCGTTCTGGTTATGTCAATCATGTATCTAGGACTCGTGTTTTTTTCCACCAAGTTTAATCCCGATCCCTCCACTCTAAGTGTTTTCCAATTTTTAGGTTTCTCCCTCCCAACTCCCCCCCCCCCATGTCACCAGATCCGGTCGGGTTTAAAATAAGAACTCTGAGCCACGATATCCTTCTAAATATCAAATTTCACTGAGATCCGATCACCCGTTCGTAAGTTAAAAATACCTCATTTTTTTTATTTTTCAGAAATACCCCCCCCCCCCCCAACTACCCAAAAGAGAGCGGATCCGTTCCGTTTATGTCAATCATCTATCTAGGACTTGTGTTTATTTTTCCCACCATGTTTCATCCCGATCCCTCCACTCTAAGTGTTTTCCAAGTTTTAGGTTTCCCCCCCCCCTCCAACTCCCCCCAATGTCGGGATTTAAAATAAGAGCTCTGAGACACAATATCATTCAAAACATCAAATTTCATTAAGATCCAATCACCCGCTCATAAGTTAAAAATACTTCATTTTTTCTATTTTTTCCGAATTAACCGGCCTCCACTCCCCCCCCCCCCAGATGGTCAAATTGGGAAAACGACTATTTCTAATTTAATCTGTTCCGGTCCCTGATACGCTTGCCAAATTTCATCTTCCTAGCTTACCTGGAAGTGCCTAACGTAGAAAAACCGGGACTTTAGGTTTTCCCCCTCCAACTCCCCCCAATGTCATCAGATCCGGTCGGGATTTAAAATAAGAGCTCTGAGACACGATATAATTCCAAACATTAAATTTCATTAAGATCCAATCAACCGCTGATAAGTTAAAAATACTTCATTTTTTCTATTTTTTGCGAATTAACCGGGCCCCCACCCCCCCCCCCCCACCCCAGATGGTCAAATCGGGAAAACGACTATTTCTAATTTAATCTGGTCCGGTCCATGATACGCTTGCCAAATTTCATCGTCCTAGATTACCTGGAAGTGCCTAAAGTAGCAAAACCGGGACCGACAGACAGACAGACAGAATTGGCGACTGCTATATGTCACTTGGTTAATACCAAGTGCCATAAAAAATAGTTTTTTAAACTGAAAGTAAGGAGCGATATTAAAACTTAAAACGGACAGAAATTACTCCATATATGAAATGGGTTGTCCCCTCCGCAATCCCTTGCTCTTTACGCTAAAGTTTGATTTTTTGCCACAATTCTACTTTTTAAAACAATTAAAAACTTTAGCGTAAAGAGCGAGGGATTGCGGAGGGGACAACCCATTTCATATACGGAGTAATTTCTGTCCGTTTTAAGTTTTAATATCGCTCTTTACTTTCAGTTTAAAAAACTAGTTTTTTTATTTAATTTCTGAACGTTTTTGAATTAATGCATTTTTGATTTTGGCCCTCCGCACATTAATTAGTAAAATGAAATTTGCATATTAATTTTTTTCTGATTAAACGGCTTTCTCTCAGTTTTGATCAGACGATTTTGAGAAATAAGGAGTGGGGAAGGAGGCCTAGTTGCCCTCCAATTTTTCAGTTACTTAAAAAGGCAACTAGAACTTTTAATTTTTAACGAAAGTTTTTATTAGTAAAAAATATAAGTAACTTAAGAATTAACTTACGTAACAAACTTTTATGCTCTTATATTTTTTATTATGTATATGAGGGGGTTTGTCCCCTCGTTAATACCTCGCCTTTTACACTAAATCTTAAGTTTTGTCCCAATTCTTTAAGAATGAACCCTGAATCAGAAAGGCCGTGGAATAAATAGTTGAAATTACTAAAAACATTTAGCATAAAGAGCAAGGTATTTATCTCCTCCTAAATACCTCGCTCTTTATGCTAAAGTATTCTTTGAACCCCTCACATGCGTAATAATCTCTGTTAGTTTTAAGTTTTAATGCTACTCTTTACTTTCAGTTGAAAAACTTTTTCGTGTTTATATTTTCATTGTTTTTTTTATAGTAATGCTAGAAAATCCCGCGTCCTTTTCATTGAATATCTCTTCCCCCATGACATTTCCCTCCAAGAGAAGATCCTCCCACATAGCCTCCTCCTCTCAACCTCGCCCCAAACCAAAAATATCCCCCTGAAAACGTCCGTTCACTTCCCAATCACCATCAGTGTATGTAAACACTGGACAAAGTTTGTAACTTGCAGCCCCTCCCCCAGGGACTGTGGGGGAATGAGTCATTCCAAAGGCATAGTTAATATGGTTTTCGACTATGCGGAACAAAATGGCTATCTCAAAATCTGGATCCGTTGACTTTGGGAAAAAAATGAGCGTGGGAGGGGGCCTAGGTGCCCTCCAAATTTTTTGGTCACTTAAAAAGGGCACTAGAACTTTTTATTTCCGTTAGAATGAGACCTCTTGCGAGATTCTAGGACCACTTGGTCGATACTATGACCCCTGGGGAAAAAAACAAAAAAATAAACACGCACCCGTGATCTGTCTTCTGGCAAAAAATACGAAATTCCACATTTTTGTAGATAGGAGCTTGAGATTTTCGCTATAAGGTTCTCTTATACGCTGAACACGATGATGTGATTTTCGTTAAGATTCTATGACTTTTAAGGGGTGTTTCTCCCTATTTTCCAAAATAAGGCAAATTTTCTCAGGCTCGTAACTTTTGATGACAAAGATTAAATTTGACGAAACTTATATATCTAGAATCAGCATGAAAATTCGATTGTTTTGATGTATCTTTTAGCATCAAAATTCCGTTTTTTAGAGTTTCGTTTACTATTGAGCCGGGTCGCTCGGTATTTCGGGGCTTCTGACATTATTACTCCTTTGCGTAAGTTAGGCTCAAAATTGGAAAAGGATTATATTTTTTCTCTGGGCCCCTTCCACCTCTTAGTTCGTTTATTTTCCCGTTAGTTTTCACCTGTTTTCGCTTTATAGTTGTGTTATCTCTTAGCAGTTCTTTCGTTAGTTGAGTTATGGTTGTGCTATATATGTTTTATCGCTCGTATAGTTGTGTTATTTTCAAATTATACTCCATAATAGAGAGGCCCCGAACACCCAGCATTGTATATTAAGCTCTGAATTTGACGTTTTTTTCTAACGTGACCAGATTCGTCCTGCGCCCTTTTCATTGAATTTTTCTTCCCCCATGACATATTTCTCCAAGGAAAGATCCTCCCACATAGCCCCCTCCCCTCAAACCTACCCCCAAAACCAAAAAAATCCCCCTGAAAACGTCTGTACACTTCCCAATAACCATTATTATATGTAAACACTGGTTGAAGTTTGTAACTTGCAGCCCCTCCCCCAGGGACTGTGGGGGAGTGTAAGTCATCCCCAAGACATAGTTATTGTGGTTTTCGACTATGCTGAACAAAATGGCTATCTCAAAATTTTGATCCGTTGACTTTGGGAAAAAATGAGCGTGGGAGGGGGCCTAGATGCCCTCCAATTTTTTTGGTCACTTAAAAAGGGGCACTAGAACTTTTCATTTCCGTTAGAATGAGCCCTCTTGCGACATTCTAGGACCACTTGGTCGATACAATGACCCCTGGGGAAAAGAAAAAAAAAACAAAAAAAAAACAAAAAAATAAACACGCACCCATGATTTGTCTTCTGGCAAAAAATACAAAATTCCACATTTTTGTAGATAGGAGCTTGAAACTTCTACAGTAGGGTTCTCTGATATGCTGAATCTGATGGTTTCATTTCGTTAAGATCCTACGACTTTTAGGGGGTGTTTCCCCCTACTTTCCTAAATAAGGCAAATTTTCTCAGGCTCGTAACTTCTGATGGGTAAGACTAAACTTGATGAAACTTATATATTTAAAATCAGCATTAAAATGCGATTCTTTTGATGTAGCTACTGATATCAAAATTCAATTTTTTAGAGTTTTGGTTCCTATTGAGCCGGATCGCTCCTTACCACAGTTCGTTACCACGAACTGTTTGACTAAGCCAGCACTATTACACAACCTCTGATTACCAATTGAATTGTGCAAATGCTTAATCAATTAAAATTCTAAATACAAACCAACTAATCGAATTCTTTACATTCTAATTCCCATTGATGCTTAAAATATAAAAAGGTTTAGTTGGATAGGAGACAACAATTTTAGCTGCCCCTGTTATTTTCAATTAGGTAAAAAAAAATTAGGCATTCAATTTTTAATGAAAAGCAACTTTTGACAATAGCATGATAGCGCAGAGCTATAGCTCCAAGGTGTAATCTAAGCTAATGTAAAGATTGAGAGGATTGAAGAGCAGTAGCATACAGATTGGACCTAAATATGGTTTTTTAGATAAACGG
>NC_088875.1:1942244-2003688 GCF_032884065.1 Artemia franciscana | reverse complement strand
AGAATCATTAAGTTTAATGTTGCTCATAAAAGCCATGAGCATGAGAAAATGTGTATATTTTGAAAAAGGGGGAAAACACCACCAAAATCCAAGCGATCTAAATCACATCATCAGACTCTGCGTATCAGAGAATTTTACTGTTGAGGTTTAAAGCTACTATATTAAAAAAAGCTGAATTTTGTATATTTTGCCAGAAAGAAGATCACGAATGCATGTTTATTTGTTTTTGATTTTCCTCACGGAACGAACTAATGGTCCTAGAAGATCGGAAGTGGACTCAGTTAAACGAAAACTAAAATTTCTAGTGTTCTTTTAAGTCACCAATTCTTTGTTCCAAAGAAGACCAAGTTGGTATCGATCGAAAATTATGAAAGGTGCGGTTGATTTAAAAATATCATTAAACTATATATTGAGCCTCCCAGTCGCAGAGTAAGTAATGCCGTACAATGGCGTATTGTTCCTGAAAAGTCATGTAGTGTATACCAGACAAATGGCTAATATGGACATTTATCGGGTAATGATTCTCCTTCCCATTGCGACAATCTTTTCCTATATGGCTTAAAAACATGTAATTCACACTAGTAATGGAACATAGGTGGAAAAGGTGAGGCAGGGCATCATGAGACTTGCAGGAAGCTTCTTGGGGAAGGGGAACAGGTAAGGGCTACCAAAAGCTTTGTTTTCAGTGATTTTAAATGGTAGTGTTTCTCTTATCCAATTTATAGACAATGTTTTCAGTGTATATAAACATATGTAGACAACCCTTTTTTAGAGGTTGCGATGGCTTCAGCTGCGTAAAAGTTCAGAAGTTATTTTCATCCATACTAGCAATAGTATCTTTTTGTCACCCGAAATTCTGTAGTTAAAATATTATATTCGCTGATAATTTTACCTTCGTACCCTTGGGTATAGTTGTAATATTAGTCACAGTAGTAGTAGTAATAGTAGTACCTGCTGTAGGACTAGTTGTAGCATTAGCAGTAATGGTACTAGGACTAACAGCAGCAGTAGTATTAACATACTGACTTTCGGTCGAATAAACATCTCCCTAATCAACCCCTGGAAGTTTTAAATAATACATTTAGCCATTACTATGACATTGCCGATTTGTCCTTTCGACAACCTGTATATTCATACTTTTGATTTAGCTCAACTTCCCCCTCGACGCTTCCACAAAAATTTTCATCTTAATACTCTTAGCCTTACGATTAGTTGTTATAGAAATAGTAGTTGGAGTAGCAGCAGTAGTACTAGTAAAAGTAGCAGTGGTAGTAAAATTAGTAGTAGCGTGCACACATTCCCTTCAGGTCAAATTGCCTTTGATCAATTGTTCTTCCCTTTTATCATTCTCTGAAAGTTCCAACTTAATACCCAAATCCATTCCAGAGATACACCATTTATACAATCTGCATACACGTAGTATTTTCTGATTTATTTCAAATTTCCCCAAAACATTCTTTAAAATTTTCACCTTCATACACTTTGCCTTAATAGTACTAGTATCGTCACAGTCGTGTTAGTAGTAGGAGTAGTAGTGGTACTAACAGTAGTAGTATAGTAATAGTGGTAGTAACAATAGTAGCCAGGGCCGTCACGTATGGGGGGAGGGGACACCCCCAGTCATTTTGCTCACTTGGTAAAAAAAATAAGTCGGAAAAATCGTCGCGCCTCGCGCCACGATTTTTCCGACGCCACTGAAATTATATGTTCAATTCATAAAGACCACAGAAATACTGACATGTCATCTACAGAAATATGTACTTAATCGGTAAGAGCAGCAGTTTTACCGACTCCTGTCATGATTTTACAGATGGTTGATTTTACATTTGGTTAAATCATCAGCATTAAAATAGTTACATGATATGTACCAAAATCTAAATCTCGGATGGTAAATGCAGGGGTTTTACCGACTCATGCAGTGATTTTACACTTTGTATTCGAAACGGACATTATGCTAATTATTGACAAGAAACAGTCGGTAAAAATGACCAGCCAGTCGGTAAAATCCCCTGCTCCCCCCACCAAACATTTTGGCAAGCAACGACACTGATGGTAGCAGCAATATTAATAGCATTAGCAGCATGTACACGTTGCCTTTTAGTCAGATGAAAATCCCCCTCAGAATACCTTAGAAATTTCATCTTGATGCGGTAAACCAGTCCAAAAATACTACTGATACGCCCTTTTTACCCCCGTTTCATCTTAATGCTCTTAGCCTTTCAAGTAGTTGTAGTAGAAGTGGTAGTTGGAGTAGTTAAGAAGTAACAGTAGTTAAAGTAGCAGTTTTAGTGGTAGCATGCATATGCTGCCTTTTGGTCAATTGACCTCCCCCCTTTAAGCATTCTCTTAAAGTTCCAACTTAATACTCAGATCCATTCTTCAGATACGACCTTTTGACATTCTGCATGCGCATAGTGTGTTTTGATCTAGTTCAAATTTACCCTCAACATTCTCTCGAATTTTCATCTTCATATGCTTAGCCTTAATAGTACTAGTATCATAGTAGTAGTGGTAGTAGTAGTGGTAGTAGTAGCAGTAATATTGCCATATTAATAGTACTACTAACAGCAGTGGCAGCAGTATTACTAGCTCTCGTAGCATGTACATGTTGCCTTATGGTCAGCTAAACATCCCCTCATGATGAAGATAATTTCTTAAACCACATTGGCCTACCATAACATAAAGAAAGAAAACGATCAAGAATGGGGTTTCGTCAGTTGTTCGTTAGTATCCGTCGTCGGCAGTTTAAATTTGTTTGGATTTTGTGCTAATCACGGATATTGATGAATGACTGACTTTATTGTTTGTTAGGTATTTGATTTTAATTCTTTTAGTTTTTCGTTTTTTACTGAATTTTATTTATTTTTTGGCGATTTTTTTTTTCATTGGTTTTGTTGTACTTTCCGCGCTTGTTTTTTGGTTATTGTTTTTTTTCCTTGATCATATTATTTTGTTCGCGCTGAAGAAGAAAGGCGGTTATTCTCTCAAAATATTCACTTTCTGTTTTTTCTTCAGATTGAAAAAAATAGGTCATTTGGTAAATTACCGTCAAGTTGATGTATAAGCAATACGTATTCATGGAATCGGAGAAATACTTTACACAGTTTGAATTATACCCAAGGTATAGCTTAGAATGATGCATTAAAAGAACAGCAATGTCTGCATCATTCACATCGACATTTACAATCGCTGCCCCTCTTCAAACAGCCCAATGTGCGCAGCGCAGCTCTAGTATTTGTCTTTTCATGAGTACACCTCAAACGCTGCTCAAAGTCACTTTCAATACTTCTACTACCCCTGAGCATCCCTTTTTTCATCCGGTGTTGAACCCCTCCAACGAGGTTGACAGGGAAACCTGCTTGAGGCAGGTAATCTGAACTTTTCAAATAAAAGTTAAATCATTTTTACCTTTTCCTTGAAATGTAATAGTATCGAGTTCAAATCATCAGTGTTTACCTAGAGATCCTGTAAATTTTTATGTAGATTCTCGCTGCTCGTGGTAACAACCGCAGTCCTTCAAGCAGATCATATTGTTTTCTTTTTTTTTACCATATAAAAATAATGTATAGTATCTAACTTCATGGTATAGTATCTATCTACTATCTGCAGTTTATAATGTCCCGGTTAAAAGACACAAGAATAGAAAATATTCGTTTTTCGTAGTTCTCAATGGTTTCTGCTTCAGTTGGCATGTGACTTCTGAGATACGGCATCAAGTTTACCAAGCTTGAGCAGATCGACTCACTGCTAATCTTGAAGGTAACGGGCCACTCATTCAAACTGCCTTTTGTTTTCGAATACTTCGGAAGAGCTGCTCTGCCTCCTGATCGAAATACAACCTTACCAGAAATGGGACTTCTAACGAATATAAAAGGTATACAGGGAAGATATCATAAGAAACAAAATTCCTCAAATGGTTAAGCACTGTATCCTCCATGAATGTTTAAACTCGCCAATGTTTTTTTGACAGTTTGAAGTTTCAACATTAATGAGAGTATTTACCGCATTAAAATTCTGAGTTTTCTTTTTCTGTTTCGTCTGCTCATAATTCATGACCCTCATTTTGCTAAAAGCAGATTGCTTCCAAGTAACGTTCGAACACTCTGTTCCCAATAGCTCGCGCATTGAAAATACCGTCATCAGCCTCACTATCAACTGTCTCGAGTACGAATATTGAACAGATCGTCATCACTTAACCGAAAAGGATTGAGCCAGAATTCCAGAACAGATTTCACTTTATCCAACAGTTTTATGCTGCCATACGATGGTAGTTAGCTGTTCTAGCATTGTCCAAAGGACCTGAATCAAAAACTTTCTGTTCAAAAAAACCGCAGTACACCCAAATCACAAAGTTGCCATACTAAGAGAATGAGACTTTACAACAGCTTGTCGTTTAGAACTGGTGCTATTTCAGACCTTTTTCACTATACTTTGTATGATACTCCAGAAAGCAGTTGGTCTCCTGGCTGCAACGAAGGAGATTCCTCCTTTTTTCTTGCACAGGCTTCACATCCTGGTGTGTAGCTTTCAACTAACCAGACAGGTGAATGTGATCCCGCATTTCCTGGAAGAGTATCGTCTGGTACACTGTAAGCAGTCTTCCTTGTAATCATTTTCCGATTTTCGTCAGCCACTATCCGAGTATTGGAACGCAGACGTCCCCGTGTCTTCTTTAAAAGCAGCTTCACAGATAGCTGTACTGGACCGAAAGCGAATCTTCTTCCATTTATATATAAGCTGAATCTTTGTTCCTTCTAGCTTCATTACTTGATCAGGAGCATAAGCACTTGTGATGGTTATGTCTAGGAGACCGATGAGTAGCCTGTGTCACCACTTCTAGCAGTTTCAAGTGTATCCCTAAATTCCACTAAACTCTTCCAATGACCGACTCTTCCAATATATGCATTATAGTCGATGATCATTTTCAGACAAGAACATGATCCTTACTTGTCTTTCCTAGCAATTTTCGTAGGCTCAGAATAGTGTCAATTGGAGGTCAAAGATACTTTTATTGTCCCTCCACTTAATAGCAACAAAGTCTTGGTGAGAAACTCGCCAATCTAAGATCACTCTCTCTTCATCTTCTTGCTCTCGGCAACATCAGGAAAATGCTTTCTCGTGTTATTTATTGTCCTGAACGCACGGAGACTTTTTTCCTTCAAGTAAAATAGGGATTCAATCGAAGTGAAATAATTCTCAAAGTCAACCATGTAGAGTTTGGTTGCGGGTAGGGCAGTTAAATAAACCACTACTCTCCTTCCCAATCCAAATTGTACCTGCCGTGCTACTTCATCTTTATATCCTTGACAGACTTCAGATCTGTTAACATAACCAGCTATAGCAATGCACCAAATTTGACATCAACCCTTTATCGGCTTCATAGGGCTATATTGCTTCATACAGAATCTGCCCTTGAGTAATATCAGACTATCATCAAACTAGGAAAACGGAACTTAAAGGAGGGTTACAAAGCGACTTTTTAAATATATTCTTGTTCCCTCTCGGCTTGGTGGTACTGTAAATTGTTAGTAGAAGTAGAAGATTTGGCCCCCTTCAGGACAAAAACAATGTCCGGTTCCACAAAATCACATTTTTATGTCGTGCCATCGACACTTCATTGACCTGCTCTGCATTTCGGTCTAGATGTGTCATTACTGAATTATACCGATAATATTTAATTTAGTCGTTCTTTTCCCAGGTTCAAAGAGGATATTCTCGCGCTAAAAAATTCTAACGAGAAAATTGAGCCGAAAATACAGTCTACGAGTGATCCCCCCCCCCCAAGGTAAAACTTGGTGAAAAAAACAGTAAAAGGGTATCCATGGTACCTTGGCCTGCCTATTAGTTGTGATATTATTTCGATCATAACTGATGATTTAACGTAAAAAAATTCCGAAAACGTTTTGATATGCTTGTACCTTCGAAGGTTTCTCACACTCGACAGATACGATCCCAAATGCTTCAACAATTACTACTACTCCCTGCAACAGTTTTAAGCCTATTTTAGTCACAGCTTATATATAAGACTTACAAATGCTTATTTTGTAGAAGGAAGAGGCAGTCCAATTTCTTTCTCCTGAATACGGATACGCATCTTTGTGGCACCTAAGTGACATTTTAATCTGATGCCAAGGTTATAAACGTAAACAGCCTATACTGATATTTACATAGTCATTGAAATTGACAACATTTCATATTTGAATAAATAATGTGAAATATTATGAATCGTGGAACACCAAACAGTGTAGTGTATAGTGTCCTTAGTCAGAACAATAGAAAATTTGATAATTCATATATTTAATCTGCATCGATTTTGTTTTCAGGGGTTATTTTAACCCAGAATAAAGTCTTTACAAAGTTGGCCTAGGTTGACTTGACAAAAATATAGGTAACTTAAATAGGCTTGTTGACATTAAGCTGATAGGTCTACTGTTGAGAAAATCCTGTTTACTTAACCCTTCCCTACATTTAAAGTTCCTATAAAGAGTAACACGTGAAAGCTGAGGGCAGACTAAAAAGTAATAAAATCACCAAACGCAATGTTACGTTAATTATCCTTCTATTAAACACTATCACCAGTCTCCAATCCCATAAGTTTCTCATATTTCTTGGATAACACCAAATTTGTTTAAGATCCATTTTTTCATATTTTTAGTAGATGATTAACTTATCATAAATACAAAATTACTGTATAGCAGTATCAAGGACATAAAAATGTTCTAAAATATAAAAAATGTTCACCCCCTGAATACAACTTAGGTCTATCCATACATGAAAACCATAATTTTCTAAGATTTTTCTTCTGGCTGTTACAAGACTATGAAGATTTTGTGATGGTACAGGATTTTCGTCATTGTTGCTATGTTTAAACGCGGAAAACAAAACTCAAAACTAGTTAGTTAAATCGAACACTATTTCTCGTTTTAAAATTCGAATAGTAACAAATTGTGGATTCAAAATGATAGCTACACCTACAAAAGAACCCACAACTTCTCTGATGCCATTCGTTTTCAACTCACTTTTCACCCATGTTTCTTTATTTTTTATTTGGCTGCTATCAAAAGCTGCATTATAGCAGCTTTTCTCAGAACATGGAGGTCTTTTTTCAGAACAAACTAAATTCACACTTTTTTCAACTTTTTTTTATGATGTATTTGGTTGAGTAAGTGTTCTGTAAAAGTTTTCAAACAGTCAAGACTTCATCTTCCCTTCCCTTTCAGTTAAGTCAAGATAATGTTCAACATGAAATTCTACTTGGCAATTTTTCTGCTGTAGGTCTACTATAGGCCTATTACAGTTAGTACTACTATAACTAACAACTCACCACAGCACAAAGCCGTCTGTGGCCAACACATTTATGCAAGTTCCTCCTACCCCCCGATCTATTCAAAGCTCCCCTTACTAATCTCTCTATTGACACTTTATCAGAAACTATGATTTTCTTTCTCGCTCCTTTTAAATTTTGAGAGTCTTTAAACGAACTCAAAAATAACTTTTTTTTTCTACGAAAGTAGCCACAAACTAAACCGGCATCCAAGTTTTACTAAATAAAAATTATATTTATTGAAAAAAGAAACAGCAACTAATAGCTAACATTACTCATTTTCCCTCCTTCTTTTTTAAAGATTCTAAAAGGGCCTTTTTCTCTTCGTCTCGATTTCTCATTCGGGCAACAAATTGATTCCCTCGATTTTTTCTGTATTCTTCGAACGGGTCACTTCCAACACCCATACCCTTGTACCTGTCAGTCTTATCTCGAACTTCTCCACCTTGAATTGGTTCAGCTATGCCTTGTTCTTGAGAACCGAGGCCAGCACCACCCCAACCCATCTTTTTCAGGAGTTGATGACCCCGATTACTTTCATCAAGTCTTTGCTCAGGAGGTTTAAATGTTGCCCTGAAAAAAAGAAGAAGAAGAAGAAATGTATAAACAGATGTGATATTAAGTCTTATCAAAAAGGAGAAGAATAGCTTCTCATGGCAGACATTTGCCTAAGATTTGATTTAGTTTAAACCAGCTTTTCCTTGGGGAAGGGTCCTCAAATAGGCATAAAACGGGCTAATTATTTATTTTACTAAACGAACAATAATTGTTTATGTGTATATGCATTTTTTCTCGAAAGCAGAACCAAAATATTTTATGAAAATTGGCATACTGCCATTTCCCGTTCTTAAATAAAGATCTGTATAAGTCACGACTTGCAAAATTCGTTTCCCCCTCCCAGCCTCCCTAATATATTTTACATAAATCGTCATTTGCACACACAAAATCGGAAAGAAGCAGGACACTTAGAAAATCATTCTATCATCACAGGGAGAGAGGCAAGAATTCAGAGTTTCATTGAATGAATCAGGAAATCCATACTTGGGGCAAATACGCTTGGGGACAATGATCGCTTCGCAATTGGGCTGACACTAAAAAGAGTACGCTGGATGGTTTCATCAGCTGCGAGGCAAGCATGATATACTGGAGAATGATGTACCTCTAGAGAAATGTATAAAGAAGACATTTGCTGGCTGTGACTTATTTGTATTCTTTGCCTGATGACACGCCATGCTTTAAGAGTGAAAAAAGAGCTTGGTGCTAAGGATGTGATCTTGGTAACTGGAAAATCCGCTGTTTCATTATGTTTACTAGCATTATTGCAGGGAATATGCGGAGAATACGCCCATGTGTCTTTTTATTGTAGGTTCAGCAGTGGTCTTCTTATAAAGAAAGACACGGAATTCAAACTTTATAGAATACAAATTTTCTATAAAGAAAACAGAAAAAATGTAGCTTAAAAAAGATATGGATGATAGCCAGCGTACTTAGGCGCCCTGTGGTGGCAAAATAGGTTCAATCTCAGTTTCGTAACAGGGGGTCCAGAGTTCCAAATCAGCTACAGCAAGACACTACACGGCCGGCGCAATGACGTTAGATGTCAAGAAGCGCCGTTAATCCAATACACATACACGCTATCATGCTTTAGTTCTTTTGGCACAAAGCCAGAACTCGACCCTAAAATAAATGAAACAAGCACAGTTCTTCGAGTTTTTAAGTAAGGCTAGATCATTTTTTAACAAAAAGGGCACATCCCAAAAACAGAATTAAGAAAAATGAAAAGAAATGAATTATAAGGAGGATAAACTAACTGTAAGAAAAGGATTAGTAAAATATACGCAAAAACATCATATTTATACATAGACTGCAAATAAACCGACTGTTTATGCATTAATATATAGAGCGTACAAACCGTCCTGCTAAAAAAACAAAGGAGATTAAAACATGTGCTTTACCTATAAGGAATCTAAAGAAGGAAAAATTCTGTTGTTGAATAGTTATTATACAGCAATTAACAGAGCTTGTACAATAGATCACATTTTGCGATACAAGATACGTCCAAAATGCAATGAAACTGTGTTTATAAATAGGAAAGGATTCAGATATTACCAAAACTTACAAATTTTTTAAAAAAGCTCCTTTGGGTGTTGATACATCATTGCAAACACCATTTCCTTGATTTGTATGTCCCCTGGAAGTCAACTTCTGAGGTGCCTTTCAAAGATTTTTCTAAAGCCATCGCAAATCTATGGTCGGCAATCCTCTTCATGTTTTGGTGCGCAAGGATAATCTTGCAGAAAGTAGTGTTGATGGTTTATCCTTGAGGCAAGACTCGTTGTGCAGAAATCCAAAATCATTTATTCAAAGACAGCTTTCATAGTCGTAAATAAAAATCACAAGCTAAATGTCGCTGTCATTTACAAACCTAGTCCTGAGGCATATAACTATATTGTTTATTTCATTTTTCTCCTGAGCCATTGCTGGCACATAGGGCGTCGATTCGACGTTTCAGTTGTTGTGCATTTTTTACAGGGACAAGTAGAAAGCTTGTCGCCTAGCCTTGTTGCAGCTAGGATCGAACCCTGGTGCTCCGTATTGCCAAGCGGAGCATTAATACACTATGCTAAAACAGGTTATAGGCACTGGTAAAAAACGGCACGAATGAATTGTTAAATCAATTAGTTCTGCAAGGCACTGGCACTAATCAGATGCTACTACCCGGTGATGTGATGCTTAGGTAAGACCCCACTACCGATACCGGTAATTAAGAGCGCTCTGGTGGCAAGCCAGTGGGGTAGCCAGTTCCATCGTTTTTCGGGCAAATCTTGTAGGTAACACAATTTGTAACTCGACTAACTTGACAAATGTCACCGTCTCATATCGCCTCTAAGCTAAACTCCAGGTTTAAACCACATCATGCCCGCTAATTGCATTGACTTTCACATACGTAAATACTCGTTCGTTAAGTTATAGGACTTGACATATTTTCTATTTTATGAAATCTTTTTCTTAATGGTACTCTTCCATCTCTCTTTTACCGTCTTATCGTTAATAAACATGTCTATATTCAGGACAGAGTACAGACATTTTCCAGAAGCAACATTAAGCCCCCCCCCCCTAAAACATCCTCCCTGAAAAATTTAATTACCTAAAAATGCACTATTTCCGACTCAATCTTTGTCTATCCGCACGAAAACTTTCGTGACAAAACACATGAAAAAAAAAACCCAAAAAAACAAACAAACAAAAAACAACAACCTAGAATTGACTGTAAGTAACTTGAGGAAGTAAAATAAGCTTTTAAAATTGATCACTAGATAGCAAAAAAAATTATTCACATGCTAGTTTACATTTTGTCGAAGTAACATCAGTTAGTCCTCATGCTTAACAGGAATCGTTAGACTGTGCTGACCCTTAATGGTTATATATATACAACATTTTATTCCAGCTTTTTCAGAGAAAACAAGTGCAGATGATAAGCTGGATTTTTCACAGAAAAGGTTGCGTATATTATTTTAACTTAAAAAATATGGACATTAAGCAACGATCTTGCCAGTAGAAGTGCATTGGGTTTAACCTTAGCTTCGTAATACGAAACCCAGAGATCGAACCCGAATCGTAGCAGCACACTGTACGGCCGACACAGGGACGTGTCAGCCGTACAGTCCTACTACTACAATAAAGACCATTTGCTTGTCTAGGTTGCCAAACAGCACATTAAGTAAGCTTATTATTTGCTAAACAGCAAAAAAGCCAAGCAACTCGAAGTCTCATAGCCTTTAATGGGTAAAACTAAACTTTTATTTTTAAAATTAGCATAATAATCTGATTCTTTTGATATATCCATGGTATCAAAATTTCGTGTTTTAGAGTTTCAGTTACTATTAAGTCGGGTCGCTCCTTACTTACAGTTCGTTACCACGAACTGTTTGGCAATTTCATTTTTCTACACTTTCGGTCAGACAAATCTCTAAAAATGATGTTGTCAAAATGAGATTTACAAAACCAATTCGGAGGTAGTTAGAGCAAAGTCAATTAAGAACTACAAACTATGCACTAGGTTACCGATTTGAAGCCGTTTTGTTGCATTACACAATTTATTTTTTACAATTATTTCTTTTATAAAATAATCATCGAATAAACCCCGTTTGCAAAGAAATACTTAAAATCCGTACTTTTATTATCTCATTTATAAAAAACACATTTGAAGCCAAACTCGGAACCGCACATTTCATGAGCTCTGTCTCTCCGTGGTGACCCAGTGTATTTTATTTGTTATGCGTATTATATTAATAAATTGAATTGAAGAGAAACAGAAGTAAACATAAGAAAAAAACAAGTAAATTCGCAAAATTTATATTAAAAACTCAATAATATCGAAAAAAATCTCGTTTAAAAGTCAGCAAAAAAAACGCTCAAAATGAGCGCTATAATGGAAAGAAACGTTTGTTCAAAAGCAGGCGTTTTAGTGTGATAACATCTGTGATACATCTGACTAGTCTTTAAGTTAAACCTCCATATTTGAGTCCTCTTTACCCATCAATTATGGCAAGATTCTCCCATACAAATAACCTAATATTACACTTCGGATTCTGGCAATTTGCCTCTTTTAATTTTGGTTGAGACTTAGCCAAATAAATACAACAACGATTAAATTACATACCCAAAAGAGGGTGGTGTAGGGCTCCTTCGGAAATCTCGCGACGGCGATTTTCTCTTATAAGGAATAGGTGAACGTGACCTGGATTTCCTTTCCCGCTTCTTAGGAGAGGGTAGCGGTGATGGGGATTTTGATGGCGACCGCTCTGGAGACAAACTAAAATAAACAGAAGAAATATAATCAGACAAAATTCAAAGGATTCGTATGAAAGGGGAGAATTCACACGAAGTCCCTCCCAGAAAACTGCAATTTTGTGCACACAGGAAATACAAGGAAATCAATATTTATATGATATTCTGTCAACAAAATATTATCTAATTGTCTTTGAATAATCTTCGACACAGTTATGACAAATAATTGAAACTAGTGTTTATGCGTAAACAGGGAGGAATAAGAGGGTGAGAATGAGTTCAACTTAAAAATTGGGTCGAAGACCCTCGAGAAAAAAAACTTAAATATCGTGAGCTAAAACCGAAATCTTTGGTACTCATATGTTTTTTTCTTTTAAAGGGTGCAAAACCAAGGATTCTCTTGGTTTTATTAGAATTTATTCACAGAAAATTCGAGCCAAATAAAAAATTAATTTAGGATTAATTATAATAGAAAATTTTATCATAGGAAAATTATCGATAATACAAATCAATTGCAATTAAAAGAAAAGGAAGAATCCGAAATCACAAGAAAATTTGTAAAAGTGCTATAATTACTCATGATATTTGATATTAAGATACAAAAAGAATAAATAACACAAATAAAGCATGACTAGCGATGCTCTAAGGTATTATAAATACATCAGTTACTGTTGCATAATAGGATTATTAAAATCATACAAATACACACACGCACACATATATATATATATATGTATATGCATATATATATATATATATATATATATATATATATATATATATATATATATATATAATGACATAAAATTACAAATAATATATAAAATTACAATTTTTGAACTGAAACTAAAGAAATACCTGAAAATTTGCAAAGAAGTTTTAGTTTCTATTAGATTAATAAATATACGACAGAAAAAAGACCAGTAAGCTTACAGTTTTCAACGCAACAAAATGCAATTAAAGGAGTCGATTCACTTGAATTACATTTACCAAGTGCTATAATTACTCAAGATATTTGATATTAAGATACAAAAGAATACACACACGCATATATATATATATATATATATATATATATATATATATATATATATATATATATATATATATATAAAATAAGTTGTCTGTGTGTGTGTGGGTCTGTCGGGTGACGACATGTTTGTGTGTTGACTGACGTCATGTTTTCGACTGACGAAATTACAGACCGGGACATGGGGATACAAATGACGACCGGGACACCGACACATAGGGAATATAAATGACGACCGGGACACTCAAAGAGAAAGCGACCGGGACACAAGGAATGTTCGATTAGCAATCACCATCAACAAAGCACCGGGACTTTGTTCTTCATATATTCTTCTGTTTTCTCTCTGTGCAAAATAATTGAGGCCTAACAGAATGCCCGTTTTATGCCCTAACAGAAGTACCATTGTGCTGAAAGCCACATAGCTTCTTCTGTTTTCTCTCTGTGCAAAATAATTGAGCCCTAACAGAATGCCCGTTTTATGCCCTAACAGAAGTACCATTGTGCTGAAAGCCACATAGCTTCTTCTGTTTTCTCTCTGTGCAAAATAATTGAGCCCTAACAGAATGCCCGTTTTATGCCCTAACAGAATGTGTTATCAACGGTATGCACAGTTTCTTGTTCATTAATGAGAAAATTTTCCTTTATGAACAGTAATTCTGTAAAGTGTGAAATGAGAAAAAAATGGCACAAGAGGATAAATATTCAGAAAAGAATAGTGGGCTATAGAACCAAGTTGCACAGAGGGGTCTGTACAGTGATAAATTACTAGTAATAGTCATAGTTCACGAAGCAGGGTACATTTTTCCATTTCGACGATGTTTTGTCTTAGTCACGAAAACCTCAAGGATACCCTTGTTCTCATCGTCATCCCAGATACCCGGCAACTACCTATATTTGTTTTCAGAGACCTTGATAAAATAATGGGCCATACCTGCTATATCTTCGTTTGACCTTTTGAGGAACGGGTGTTGTAGCTCTCTCAATTTGAACTCTTGGTGGGGATTTTTCTCTTAATCCAGCTTCAATTTGACTCTCTTTGTCTTTTTTTGCTTGATTTTTTGTTTTGTAGTATTCATACAACGCCAATTTTTCCCAGCCCTCACTAAAGAACGAAAATTAAGGGTTTCAATAGAACAGTATAAATACTAATATACACTAAATAATATACACATATAGTAACTTCATACACAGAAGAAATTTCTAGAGTAATGTCCAAGTAAAAATATTTAACAACGAGTTGTGTCGAAGTTAAAAAGTTGTTTTGTTGAAATTGGAACTGCTTACAATGTACACCTGAACGTCAAAAATTGAAATTTTTAGATTCTACACATCAAGAGCTGGTATGAACTAATTTTGATGAGTCTCGAATATTAAACCAAGTAACCGGGACAATTAGGTCAAGAGGTCGAAACTGTTGTAAGGGGCTCAAATAATCCAGACAAAGGATTTATTAGTGGTATTAGGAAATATTCCAAGATAATGCCTTTCCTGGGTATAATCATGAAGAAAAAGAGCTGTAACTATCAAACTGAAAAACAATTAACAAATATTTGGGGTCTGGGTTCTCGGGCTCTTCAATGTTTAAACAGAAAAGAAACTTAGAAAAATTGAGAGAATATAACCGAATATTAGAATACGAATATAATAAAAAATAACAGTAATGTAGATTACTAGTAATGGGCACGGGTTCAATCCCAGTTGTAACCAGTTATTTAGTTTGGGACGGGGGTAAGTGGCGTGACTCTGTAAGCTCAGCCAGAGTCGACCCAGCTCTAAATGGGTACCTGGAGAAATCTAGGGAAGGAAAGCAGGAAGGGTATGCGAAAGCACAGGATGGTTGGACCCCAACCCCCCATTGCACTTCCTGGCTGAGGGGCCATGAAACGAAGATAAGCACCGCCAGTTTGGACCTTAAGGGTCTAGTACCGTCTTACTTACTTACTTTACTTAATGCATATTCAACGTTAAAATGGTAAAGCTACATTGTAGATATATTTTAATTAAATATTTAGTATGTATTTTGGTTATTTTATGTTAGGGTAGGTATTAACTGCGTCCTGCTTTCCTTAATTCTTTGTTGTAGTTTTCATAATTTTGTTGCTAAAGCATTATATTTTTGTATATATCATAACGACTAACCTAACTTCACTTCTCGAGTATGTTCTGGATAATACTTAAGTACCGAAAGAGATCACAAGAAAGGCTTTAAAATAAATGGAAGCGTGCATTAAAGAACGAAGCTCCGAGTTAAATGGGGCAAAGATAAGGCTTATACAGCTGTGTTGGCCATCCAGCGGCTTTGGGCTGCGATATACTGTCAATAATAGCAGCAACATCAGTTGATTTATATTAATCAACATTTTTCCAAAAATTAATCTGTTCTCCTTCTTAAATATATCTTAGAAAAATTTTGCTACTTTTTCTGGTCTAAAAGTTACTTCTGGTCCAGTATTTATTCAGAAAATTGCTGCAAAAATAGTAAACTTGATGAGCGGGATCATTATCTAGCTTATATCCCCATTATATACGGCTTTATATAGTTGTTTAGTTTAAATATTTCTCCGTTTCTCAATTTGATCCTCTCCCGTTCCCCGTTTCTATCTCCCGTGTTTTCTCGCTCTCAGCATTTACAGTTTCTCTCTCCCTGCACCTTTCCGTTCTGTTTTACTTCAACCTTGACGTACTAAGCTTCTGGGGTGCAAGCTCTTACGAGTTTGAATTATTTTTAGCAACAGCAAGCATCACAACAAATCACACATGAAAATGATGGACGTTAAAATCTACGGTTAAAAGAAAAACGACAGCAATAAAGACATCGAAACGTATATAAAAAGAGAAGCAACAGCGAGTATAACAACGAATCCCCGGAGAATATAAATCCTAAAAAAATGTATGATTCTGCGAAGGCTTAACAAGAGGGAGGAACTGAATTCAAGCCAGAATTTCTTAATTCAATGGAAATTGCAACAACTCACCGCAGCACCAAACCGTCTGAGGGCAACACAGCTATATATATATATATATATATATATATATATATATGGTTTTAACTACGTGAAACTTGCGAATATACAACATTCTTTGCTGTCCCATTGTCTTTGCATATAAATAGATTGTCAGGTTTACCGACTCTTGAACATGCAACATATAATGGTCCATGGGAAAACAATCTGTATTCAGATCTATACCTCATGATTCTAATGATTGCCCTTGAGCTTTGTTGATGGTGATTGCTAATCGACCATTCCCTGTCCCGGTGTCCCGGTCGTCATTTATATCCCCCTGTTTCCCCCGGTGTCCCCGTTGTAGTTGTGTCCCTGTGTCCCGGTCGTCATTTATATTCCCTGTGTCCCGGTCGTCATTTGTATCCCGGTGTCCCGGTCTGTATATACATTCGTTTTTCAGTTTTGTTTTTCTCCTTTATTTTTTTTCCTTTTTTTTTCTTTTTTAGTTTATTTAGATTTTTAGATTTTTTAGTTTTTTTATTAGTTTTTAGTTTTTTTTTCTTTTTAGTTTTTTTGTAGTTTTTACCTTCTTTTTAGTTTTGTTAGTTTTTTTTTTACTTATGTCCTGGTCGTCATTTATACTCCCTGTGTCCCGGTGCTTTGTTGATTGCTAATCGAACATTCCTTTTGTCCTGGTCGCTTTCTCTTTGAGTGTCGTCATTTATTTTTTTCTTTTTTAGTTCTTTTAGTTTTTACCTTTTTTAGTTTTTTTTTAGTTTTTTAGATGAAAATTTTTTTTAGTTTTTTCCTTTTTTTCTTTTTAGTTTTTTATTGGTTTTTACCTTTATTTTAGCTTATTTTTCAGTTTTTTCCTTTTTTTTAGTTTTTTTTATTTTTTATTTTTTTTTAGTTTTTTACCTTTTTTTAGTTTTTTTAGTTTTTTAGCTTTTTTACTTTTTTTATTAGTTTTTTTGTAGTTTTTGCCTTTTTTTAGTTTTTTCAGTTTTTTTTTTAGTTTTTTATTGGTTTTTACCTTTATTTTAGCTTATTTTTCAGTTTTTTCCTTTTTTTTAGTTTTTAGTTTTTTTAGTTTTTTACCTTTTTTTAGTTATTTTAAGTTTTTTAGCTTTTTTATTTTTTTTATTAGTTTTTAGTTTTTTTTTGTAGTTTTTGCCTTTTTTTAGTTTTTTTAGTTTTTTAGCTTTTTTATTAGTTTTTAGTTTTTTTTTTAGTTTTTACCTTTTTTAGTTTTTTTAGTTTTTTAGATGAAAGTTTTTTTTAGTTTTTTCCTTTTTTTCTTTTTAGTTTTTTATTGGTTTTTACCTTTATTTTAGCTTATTTTTCAGTTTTTTCCTTTTTTTAGTTTTTTTTTATTTTTTATTTTTTTTAGTTTTTTACCTTTTTTTAGTTTTTTTAGTTTTTTTAGTTTTTTAGCTTTTTTACTTTTTTTATTAGTTTTTAGTTTTTTTTTGTAGTTTTTGCCTTTTTTTAGTTTTTTCAGTTTTTTTTTTAGTTTTTTATTGGTTTTTACCTTTATTTTAGCTTATTTTTCAGTTTTTTCCTTTTTTTTAGTTTTTTTTAGTTTTTAGTTTTTTTAGTTTTTTACCTTTTTTTAGTTTTTTTTTAGTTTTTTAGCTTTTTTATTTTTTTATTAGTTTTTAGTTTTTTTGTAGTTTTTGCCTTTTTTTAGTTTTTTTAGTTTTTTAGCTTTTTTATTAGTTTTTAGTTTTTTTTGTAGTTTTTGCCTTTTTTTAGTTTTTTTAGTTTTTTAGCTTTTTTATTTTTTTTATTAGTTTTTTGTTTTTTTTGTAGTTAGTTTTTTTAGTTTTTTACCTTTTTTTAGTTTTTTTAGTTTTTTAGCTTTTTTATTAGTTTTTAGTTTTTTTTTGTAGTTTTTGCCTTTTTTTAGTTTTTTTAGTTTTTTAGCTTTTTTATTTTTTTTATTAGTTTTTAGTTTTTTTTGTAGTTTTTGCCTTTTTTTAGTTTTTTCAGTTTTGAAGTCACCTGATCCAGTTTTTTCAGGTGACGTCACCTGATCCACAGATCCACACACAGACAACTTATTTTTATATATATAGATATATATATATATATATATATATATATATATATATATATATATATATATATATATATATACATATATATATATATATATATATATATATATATATATATATATATATATATATATATATATATATATATATATATATATATATATATATATATATATATATATATATATATATATATATAGTTGCTGCTCGTTAAAGAGATAAGATACATAATAAACATCGGTTGAACAAGAAATTAAAATAAGATTGCTGCTCTCTCTGTAACTATTCCTCCAGAAATAGTTTTTTTGGTGTTTTGGAAGTGTTTGCGTTTTTTTAACGTAGTCGGAGAATTGTTCCTAAAGTGATGCAATCATGCTGATTATATAATTCAGGATTAAAAATTGATCAAATACATGATACTCGAAGACAGAAAATGAATAGAAGAATAAAAGAGGAATAAAAGAATAAAAGAAGAATAAAAGAATAAAAATAATAGAATAAAAGAAGTATGTAAAGACCGATTTCACTAAATGCAGCACCCTAAAGTCTTTTTTTTCTTATGTAAATACATGACCAAAGAATTAGGGATGACTTCGGTTATAATTCCTAGCTAGCAATAAAATCATAGACCTAAATATATACCGGCAATATAAGAAAACATCGGAATATACGAGCAGATAAAAAGATACCAGGTGCCTAATAATCATCATCAAACTCGAACGTTGAGATAACGTTCAAGACTAAAATAAATTATTAGAGAGTACACAGTGACCTACCTATCACGGGGACGTTCATGAGAAGGTGGTGCATAGAACATTTCAACGGCTTTGATCAGTCGCTCACTTGGCGGTACTGGCGCTGGAAGACGTATTTTCTTGGGGTCTAGAGACTTGTAACTTGAATCGTCAGCCTTAAAAAGAAACAACAATTAATGTATAGTAAAATAAAAGTCGACTGGATTGGTGCGCTGGATTTAGAATCGTTTGTCCGAGGGCGAGGGTTCGAATCCTAGTATACCCAAATATTTAATTTGGGACGGGGTCAGTGACGTGACTAAACTCGGCCAGAGTCGACCTAACCCTAAATGGTTACCTGGAGAAATCTGGGGAAGTTAAACACGAACGGTGTGCGACAGCGCAGGATGGTTGGCCCCCAATTCCCCCATAGCACTTCCAGGCTGAAGGGCCAAGAAACGGAGATCAGCACCGCCAAATAGGTATTGTAAATCCCAATGCCGTATTCTTCACTTTTACCTTTAAAATAAATGTTTGGTAACGCGGAGGGGGATTTAAGAAGTTTCCAGGGTGAAGGGTTCCGGGTCAAAAGTGAAAACCTTGTAAATATTGAAGCGGTATCTCGACATTAGAAATCACTAACAGTTACTAATAAAATTGCGTGTCTGAAAATCACAGCAATGAGAAAAACGAAAAAAAATTCTCTAGTAGAAAGTCCACCTAGTATCTCACTAGTAATATATAAATTTTTGAACTTCAGGATAGAGGATGGGTTCTTAACCAGGTTCCCCATGCTTAAGTGCCTGGATAGAATACAGCAGCAATTTTGGAGTTATTCTTAGTCATAATCAAAAATAAGGATTGTTTACCTTGCTCCTTCTTTACCCCTCAATAAAAAATTCAATATCATGACAGCTGCATCTTAGCTAGAATTCCTTTACTAAACCTACGCTGTCACACAAACAAGAGCTTCTCAATAATTGTTTTGTAATAGAACCCTGTTACACCATTTACACTATAATCAAACTCAGTTATATTTTTTCACCACAATCAAAAACTTAATTCAAATTGCTACTGCCACAACTTACTTCAACATCAAGCTTCCCGAGGCTAACCCAGATGCATGAGCTCCTTCTTTATCCCAATATATTCAAAGCTTCCCTCTTTGAGCCATCCCCAGAAGTTCAAAGTTTCTAGAAGTCCTTTCTTACAACCTCTCCCGACACATTCGGGGACGAACTGTTATTCGTACGACCCAAGATGGTCAAAAAGCACAATCTTCAGCAATCTGGTATCCATCATCCGCAAAACGCGTCCTAACCATCTCATTATAACCCAAGAAAGCGGTATAGGACTTCATTTTTCCTACAACTTACTGCTTAAAATACAGTCAGTCAAACGTGTACCCGAAACAATCCGTAGACAATTTCTCTGTAAAACATCTAGAAAATCCTCCTCTGTGTTCCGAAGTACCTACGTTTCAAAACCATACTGGATCACCATCCATGTAGCTTCCAATATTATTATCTTGGTCTACAGATTTATGTTCCAATTCTTCAGATTTTTCAACCGTGGAAAAAAAAAACCTGGTCCTTGGTTATTTTACCTTAAACTTATTTACTGCATCCACCATTTTAGGAACAATACTACCCAGGTAAGTGAAACTACCCACTTGATCCATTTGATCGGTACTCAACATCACCTCTTTGGTTTCATTTATTCCCAGTCCATGTGACTTTGTCTTCTACAAATTATTTTCAAATCTATTCATGCACTCTGAACTCCCAAAACCTACAACTACTCCAACGTCTTTAGTAAAATCCAATCAAACCCTACAAAGCCTCTATAGCGTTCATTTTACAAACATTTTCATCAGGGACACTCAAATTATTCGCAAAACCTAAGTCTGGGAGTTTTACTCATAGTCTACTCATAGTTACTCAAAGGAGTTTTCTCTCATAGCCTTTAGTATGTTTCTGAGGACTAAATCCATCAAAATTAGTCCTCAAATTCCATCAAATTCCATCGAAAAATCCATCAAATTATTTTCAAATCTATTCATGCACTCTGAACTCTCAAAACCTACAACTCCTCCAACGCCTTTAATAAAATCCAATCATACCCTACAAAGCCTCTATAGCGTTCATTTTGCAAACGTTTTCATCAGGGACACACGAATTATTCGCAAAACCTAAGTCTGGGAGTTTTACTCATAGTCTACTCATAGTTACTCATAGGAGTTTTCTCTCATAGCCTTTACCATGTTTCTGAGGACTAAATCCATCAAAATTAGTCCTCAAATTCCATCAAAATCCATCAAAAAATTATTTTCAGATCTATTCATGCACTCTGAACTCTCAAAACCTACAACTCCTCCAACGCCATTAAATAAAATCCAATCATATTCTACAAAGCCTCTATGGCGTTCATTTTGCAAACGTTTTCATCAGGGACACTCGAATTATTCGCACAACCTAAGTCTAGGAGAGTTTCACTCTTCCATTTGGTTCCATGCTCTCTCATAGCCTTTGTCATGTTTCTTAGGACTAAGTCCATCAAAACGATACATTTAAATGGAAATAGAACGCAACCCTGGTTAGCTTCAGACTCAATATGAAACGAGCTACCTTAACCACAGCGATGTCATTTTCGCACATAACACTAATCATTTTAATATATTTGTCGAATATACCATACAAGAATAAGCTCTTTTATCGGCTGAAATGAACACTTACTCATAATCTATTATCTGATGACTAAAAGGTTCTTAGAAGTCAGGCACTTCTCAATTATTACTCTAAGAACGAAGATTCTGATTTGAATTAATGCTTGCAAGACAAGGAATACTCTATAGGAAATACATCGTAATTTACATTATCAAATAATGTTACAATGAAAGAAATATTTTATTTGAAACATATGATCTACCCCTACTTCTTCTGTTATGATTAAATACTGCACATCATCAATGTAGTTTTGCAAAACCCTTGAACTTACTCCACGCAAACCAAATGTTGTCAACTACTGGCGTAAACTATGAATATTTTTATATAGGAGAAATACTGTATAAAGAAAATTATTACATATGGAGTTGTTATAATTGGTTCTATGCTTGACAAATAATTAAATATTAAAAAAGGTGTGTCTTCTGCAAAACAACCCAGTAGTCAGACAGCACTGTAGATAAATTAACCAGTAACGTCATAATCAATAATATTTGGCTACTACATTCTCAGTGATTTTTTTGAACTCTTTTCTTTAATTTAATAACAATAAATAGTTTAATTAAATTCTAATTTTTAGAACTTTTTTCTTAATCTAATAACTATCAACATGTTAAGTAAATAATTTTCATCCACTACTACTACTACTACTATCAACTCACTAGAGCATCAAGCCATCTGAAACCGACACAGCTGCGCACGCTCCTCCTTTGTCTCAATTTACTCTCAAAGCTTACGTCTTTACACCCCCCCCCCAAGAAGCCCCAATTTCTTTTAAATCATTTGTGATGATGTAATCATCACACCGAAATCAAAGTAAAATCTTTATTGTACCACCTAGAGAGTGGACTGATCCCCCATTGCCTTTGTCCAATTTTTTTTAATAAGTATGTGATTACCTTGGATATTTTAATATAAAGCACAATCAATTTTAAATACTATGATAGTCAACACTGAATCTTAATCTTGAACACACACGTCTACCTTCTAAATATCAATCGTCCTTCTAAATATCAAAATTCATTAAGATACGATCACCCACTCGTAAGTTAAAAATACCTCAATTTTTTGATGATTCTAAGATTGGAAAAATGCTACCCAATCTTATAGTTAGAACAAAGTATCTAAATCACATATAACAATTTTGCAACATTCATATTTTGCATCGATTGTTTTTTATTTCACATTATCTGCTAGCTCTGAAGTGTCATTTCTAATCTTCATTTCTAGGTTATAAATATGTTAATAAAAAATAGCATGGTCATTCTTCTTTCAATGCACCCTACCCCCACCCCTAATGGTCCCAGATATACCACAGATGGGCCAGGTACCAGGGAATCCGACATCTAATCATTACTTGAATAGATGAATCATTATACATCTCTATTACACCACATAGAAAGTGGATTATTTAACCATTGGATTCGTCTAAATTTTCTCGAAAAGTATATGATTAGTTAGAATGTTCGAACCCTATACAATATGAAAGACTTTAAATACACCGACAGTCATCAGTAAAGCTAAATTTTGGACAAACCCTTTAACCTTGGCCTAAACTTGGAAAATACTGCCCAATCATGGCTTAAAAATTGAAATATAGTAACTAAATCACAGAGAGACTCAATCACCAATAAATTCAATATAAAACAAGTGTTGTGAAGCAGATTAGAAGTATTTAAATAGCCTTTCATCTATTTAATGCGGCCTAATAACCATCTACTTATTATAGCCTAAAATCTATTTAAAACAAATTTAAATAGATGTAAAAGAAACTTTCGTTTCAGCTTAGATTTAAAAACTAAGCATTCTTAGATTGCAATTAGCTCGTCATAGCTAGCCCAGGCCCTAACATCGTCCAGTATCAATTATTCCTAAAGTGCATGTTTATTAAATAAAAGATTATCATCAAAATATTTGTTGAAAACTATGCATTGTCGGGGTGCTCGGGGTATTAACTACATTCTATTTAAAAAAAAGCAACGGATCAGCATTCTTAAGCAAAATCACATAAACAGAAATGGGTAGCTTTCTGTTTTTTTAAGTATTCAAATGCACGAATTAACTCTTATCTGTGTCCCTTCCCAATACAATCCAATAAAAACAATACCCCCCCCCCCCAAAAAAAAAAAAAAAAAACAATCATTAACTTTGTAAGACAATTTCAATATTTCTATGCTTAAGTCCATTCACAAAATCTTGATATTACAATCCAGAAAATAATAAAAAAAATAGGCAATTTCTGTCTCTTTTTTGAACGGATACTGGAAGAGCATAACCAAGACCAGTCCCTTCAAAAAACTCTAAGAAAAAATAGAAACCTCACTCTAGAAACTAAAATAAACCAGAACAACATCCTATCAGTTTGTTCTTTGGTTTAACAAGTATTTTCTTCATCTGCATATATGGTACAGAACTTCTCAATTCTTCATAAATTTTCAAGCTACTGATAAAATAGCTGTTGTTGTTAAACGAAAGGCTTTTCTCCGTGCAAGCTTTTGGCATGTTATTTTTCTCCAGCCTACTGCTATAGTACTTCAACATAAGGCAAATTGGTATTCATAAGTTCACTGAAATTAAACTTTATCCATCTATTGAATTGTATTTTTCTATTCACCTTAATTCTTTTTTTAATTGAAAATACATCGGAAACATACAAAAATAGGACAACTTCTCAATTTTGACTAGGTTTAATCCATTATCTACGAAAACTTCTAGGGAATCCTAACTCACTAGAACTCAAGTTTCAGGGGATATATAAAAATTAAAATAACTAAAAAAAGAAACAAAACAACAAACACAAAACAGAAAAGTGGAATGAATTTTTCACTCTGCCCAAGCAATAAATTTCTATTCCCCCCCCCCTTCCGCTATTTTCGCTAGTTTTGCTCCCGTTGAGCCGCATTAATCTTTTTCCCTTTTCCCTATACGCTCCATTCTGCTTCGTATTGTTTTGACAGGCCTCGCAACAATTAAATCCCAAATTCAGCCTCACCGCCTTCTTCCTCTCAAACCAACATGAATGCTCACGGACAGTTGGGAAATTCAGACATAAAATACACCTTTTGAAGCTTTAGGCACGGAGTTGTCCCCCAAAAATTGGGAGGAGCCAATACCCCCTGGACCCCAACTTCTCAATGACGCTACTGATAAGAGAATAAGTTCTCAACAAAAAAAAAGTTTGTTTTGTTTATGTTTCCTCGTTTTTTCTCTATGTTTACTAATTTTGTTCTGAGTCATCTGTGTTAATTATTTCTCTCATTACCTTATGCGCTCTATCTTGTTCTCGGTTATATAATAGATTAAATAATCAATTAGATCGATAATACAAGCAAGGCATGATTACCTTTATCATTGTGACCATTAATCCAGCTGGAAGGTCATAATAGGGCATAACTGGCTCAATTCCTTCCAATTCTGTAATATAATTTGATTTATAGTCAGAATGAAAAGCTCCCATGGGTGGTGGTTGACTCCAATCTTGATTGTTACCATATTCACTTTCATCTAAAAAAGGAAAAAAGAGCGCTAGTAGGAGATTAAAACAACTAAGTAAAGAAACGGAAACTTTTAAAACAGCCGAAAGAAAAATATACAAAGCTCGTGGTTTTCAGGTATACCTCGGGTGCGTCCACGGGTAAATTTTCAATTTCATTTTGATCCCCTTCGTTCTTTAAGGATATAAATAAAAAAAAACTAGTTTTTTTTAACTGAAAGTAAGGAGCGACTTTAAAACTTAAAACGAACAGAAATTACTCTGTGTACAAAAGAGGCTGTTCCCTCATCAACGCCCCGCTCTTTACACTAAAGTTTGACTCTTTCTCTTAATTCTGCTTTTTAAAACAGTAAAAAACTTTAGCGTAAAGAGCGGGGCGTTGATGAGGAAGCAGCCCCTTTCATATACAAAATAATTTCTGTTCGTTTTAAGTTTTAAGTTTTAATGTCGCTCCTTACTTTCAGCTAAAAATTTTTTTTTTTATATATTAAATTTCTGAACGTTTTTGAATCAATGCATGTTTTGATTTTGGCTCTCCGCAGAAGAATAATTAAAACGAAATTTGCATATTAATTTTTTTGACTAAATGGCTTTCTCATAGTTTTGATCGAATAATTTTGAGAAAAAGGAGCGGGGGGGGGAGCCTAGTTGCCCTCTGATTTTTTGGTTACTTAAAAAAGCAACTAAAACTTTTAATTTTTTACGAATGTTTTTATTAGTAAAGGGTATACGTAACTTATAAATTAGCTTACGTAACGAACTTTTGTATTCTCATGTTTTTATTACATATATGAGGGGGTTCACCCCCTCATCAGTACCTCGCTCTTTGCACTAAAGCTTAAATTTTGTCCCAATTCATTAAGAATGACCCTTGAATCACAAAAGCCGTAGAATAAATAGTTGAAATTACTAAAAATACTTTAGCGTAAAGAGCGAGGTATTAGGAGGAGGTGAGCCCCTCATTAGCATAATAATTTTTGTTCGTTTTAGGTTTAAATGCAACTACTTACTTCCAGTTGAATTTTTTTTTTACATATTTATTTTTTCATTGTCTTTTTTAAATGATGCAAGAAAATCATGCGCTCCCTTCATGGAAATTTTCTTCCCCCAAGACAAATTCCTCGATGGAAAGTTTCCCCAACATATCCCACTCTTCTCGACCCCTCCCCTACCCAAAAAATTTCCTTGAAAACGTCTGTACACCTCCCAATACCCATTACTATATGTATGCACTGGTCAAAGTTTGTAACTTGTAGCCCCTCCCACAGGGACTGTGGGGAGTAAGTCGTCCCCAAAGACATAGTTATAAGGTGTTTCGACTACGCTGAAAAAATGGCTATATCAGAATTTTCATCCGTTGACTTTGGAAAAATCATTAGCGTGGGAGGGGGCTTAGGTGCCCTCCAATTTTTTTAGTCACTCAAAAAGGGCACTAGAACTTTTCATTTCCGTTATAATGAGCCCTCTCGCAACATTCTAAGACCACGGGGTCGATACGATCACCCCTAAAAAAAAAAAACAAAAAAAAAAAACAAACAAAAAACAAACAAACAAACAAACAAATAAACACGCATCCGTGATCTGCCTTCTGGCAAAAAAATACAAAATTCCACATTTTTGTAGATAGGAGCTTAACTTCTACTATAGGGTTCTCTGATACACTGAATCTGATGGTGTGATTTTTCGTTAAGATTCTATGATTTTTAGGGGGTGTTTCCCCCTATTATCTAAAAAAAAAGGCAAATTTTCTCAGGCTCGTAACTTTTGATGGGTTAGACTAAACTTGATGAAACCTATACATCTAAAATCAGCATTAAAATGCAATTCTTTTGATGTAGCTATTGGTATCAAAATTCAATTTTTTAGAGTTTTAGTTACTATTGAGCCGGGTCGCTCCTTACTACAGTTCGTTACCACGAACTGTTTGATTTTTTTGAAAAACAAATATTTATAATAGATATCACCAAAGGAGTTCTGGAGGTAGGAGTTGGTATTAAAAAAACATAAGGTTTGTTTACTTACGAAATCTTGCCAAAAAACAGAAAATAATCCGTTAAAGAATTCAATAATGAAGGCTTCCACGGTATAAGTGAAGTTAAAAAAAAAAAAAAAAACTTTCCCACTAAGTCTATACCGCAAAGTTTACCCTGCTCACAAATTTTCCTTTTCAACTTATCACTATTCTTTGAAGCAAATTAAATAAAAAAACAAGTTTTTTTTTAACTGAAAGTAAGGAGCGACATTAAAACTTAAAATGAACAGAAATTACTCCGTATATGCAAGAAGCTGTTCCCTCCTCAACGCCCCGCTCTTTACGATAAAGTTTGACTCTTTCTCTCAAATCTACTTTTTAAAACAGAAAAAACTTTAGCGCAAAGAGCGGGGCGTTGAGGAGGGAATAGCCCCTTTCATATGGAGTAATTTCTGTTCGTTTCAAGTTTTACTGTCGCTCCTTACTTTCAATTAAAAAAAAACTTTTTTAATTTTGGCTCCCCGCAAATGAATCCTTAAAACGAAATTTGCACACTATTTTTTTTTGGGGGGGGGGGTAAATGGCTTTCTCTTAGTTTTGATCGGAAGATTTCAAGAAAAAAGGGTTGGGGAAGGAGGCCTAGTTGTCCTCCAATCTTTTGGTTACTTAAAAAGGCAACTAGAACTTTTAATTTTTTTACGAACGTTTTTATTAGTAAAAAATATATGTAACTTTCGAATTAACTTACGTAACGAACTTCTATATTCGTATATCTTTACTACGTATATGAGGGGTTTTTACGCCCCTCATTAATACATTGCTCTTTAAATTAAAGCTTAAATTTTGTCCCAATTCTTTAAGAATGACCCCTGAATCACAAAGGCCGTAGAATAAATAGCTGAAATTACTAAAAATACTTTAGCATAAAGAGCAGGTATTTAGGAAGAGATGAACCCCTTTTATGCGTAATAATTTCTGTTCGTTTTAAGTTCTAATGCTGCTCCTTACTTTCAGTTAAAAAAACTGTTTCATATTTATTTTTCATTGTTTTTTGCTTTAAATAATGCTAGAAAATCCTGCGACCCCTTCATGAAAATTCTCATCTCCCATGAAAATTCCTCCATGGAAGATCCTCCCACGTAACCCCCTCCCCAACCAAGAATAAAATCCCCCTGAAAACGTCTGTGCACTTCCCAATAGCCATTACTATATGTAAGCACTGGTTAAAGTTTGTAACTTGCAGCCCCTCCCCCGGGAAGACATAGTTATTAGATTTTTCAACTATGCTAAACAGAATGGCTATCTCAAAATTCTGATCCCTTGACTTTGGGAAAAATGAGCATGGGAGGGGGCCTAGGTGCCCTCCAATTTTTTTTGGTAACTTATAAAGGGCACTAGAACTTTTAAGGAACGTTTTTATTAGTAAAAAGTATACGTAACTTAAGAATTAACTTATGTAACAAACTTTTATATTCTTATATTTTTATTATGTATATGAGGGGTTTGTCCCCTCGTTAATACCTCGCTCTTTACACTAAATCTTAAATTTTGCCCCAATTCTTTAAGAATGACCCCTGAATCAGAAAGGCCGTAGAATGAATAGTTGAAACTACTAAAAATACTTTAGCATAAAAAGCGAGGTATTTATCTCCTCCTAAATACCTCGCTCATTATGCTAAAGTATTTTTCCCCTCATATGCGTAATACTCTCTGTTCGTTTTAAGTTTTAATGTTACTCCTTACTTTCAATTGAAAAAAACTTTTTCATGTTTATTTTTTCATTGTTTTTTATAGTAATGCTAGAAAATCCTGTGCCCTTTTCATTGAATTTCTCTTCCCCCATGAAATATTCCTTTAAGAAAAGATCCTCCCATATAGCCCCCTCCCCTGAACCCCACACCCAAACCAAAAAAATCCCCCTGAAAACGTCTGTACACTTCCCAATAACCATTACTGTATGTAAACACTGGTCAAAGTTTGTAACTTGCAGCCCCTCCCCCAGGGACTGTGGGGAGTAAGTCATCCCCAAAGACACAGTTATTATGGTTTTCGACTATGCGAAAAAAAAAAATCAACTTTCGACTTTGGGAAAAAATGAGCGTGGGAGGAGGCCTAGGTGTCCTCTACTTTTTTCCCTTAAAAAGGGCACTAGAACTTTTCATTTCCGTTAAAATGAGTCCTCTTGCGACATTCTAGGATCACTTGGTCGTTACGATGACCCCTGGGAAAAAACAATAAAAAATAAACACGCACCCGTGATCTGTCTTGTGACAAAAAATACGAAATTCCACATTTGTGTAGATAAGAGCTTGAAACTACTTGAAGCAAAATACAGAAAAAGGCAAAAGAGTTTAAAATTAGAAAAAAAAATCATAACAGCAGACTATAATTCCTTTCCCGTATCTATAATGTCACTGTCTTTCCGATAATAGTCTGTCACACAGCCGCATTTTACTGGCCTGCCTTACCCTGATAAAGTTTAACTTTCGAACAAGTGCCTAGGTAACGAGGAGAAAATAAAATTCTAAAGGCAGATTCCTCATGGTATAATTGCTAACTGGCATAATACTCCCGGATTTTGCATACAAGTCAAGCGGACATTGTCCGTCACGGGTCACACCCAAAATCAATCCAATCTTTCATCCCTTAGTTCTATGACTATCTACCTTAATTCTGCCCTAATAATGACGCATGGACGGATGATAGATAGACTTGTCTATCAACAAATGAACTGACATCATTTTTATACAATCCTTAAAAAGGCCTTATGCCAAATTTTCCTCTCACTCACTTGGACTATCTGTCTTGGCTTTTTTCTACAATAAGCCATGGCTTGATATCCACAACTACTTGATTTTAATTTAACTCTTGATTTTTTTGCCAATCTTCACAGTTGAAGCCCTTCCGAGCATAGCTTGGCGGCCCCTCCCCCTTCTCGAAACCAAAATTCTAGCATGGACATCTCTATAACGGCAGATATAACCCAAGAATAAAAAACATCAGATTTGCTCATACCCCAGTGTTTTTCTTGCTGTCCATATCCGTTTGCAGCGTATGCGCCCGTTTGAGCTTCATGGATAGTATTTAACTGATCTTCAAGCTGCCGTAAATGAGTTTCAAATCCCTAAGAATTAAAGGTAAAAGATTAATGCTGTAAAAGAAAAATTCCAGCTAAGACCTATCCTACTTAATTATCCCAATCACTTGTAACCAAGAGAAAAATAAATGAATAAAGGTATAAAAACGGTTTGCACAAAAAGCTTCCAAAGCTTTATTTTCACTTTTTTAAGGTTTTTGTTTTGTTGGTGTTGTATTCTGTGTGTTTTGTTGGTGTAGAAAAATAAATGAATATAGGTATAAAAAAGGTTTGCACAAAAAGCTTTCAAAGCTTTATTTTCACTTTTTTAAGGTTTTTGTTTTGTTGGTGTTGTATTCTGTGTGTTTTGTTGGTGTAGAAAAATAAATGAATATAGGTATAAAAAAGGTTTGCACAAAAAGCTTCCAAAGCTTCATTTTCACTTTTTTTGGGTTTTTGTTTTGTCGGTGTTGTATTCTGTTTGTTTTGTTGGTGTAGAAAAATAAATGAATATAGGTATAAAAAAGGTTTGCACAAAAAGCTTCCAAAGCTTTATTTTCACTTTTTTTGGGTTGCTGTTTTGTTGGTGTTGTATCCTTGATGACGTAGAGAATTTTAATTTGTATTTTATTGTCGGATGATGTGAGGGTCGCTGTTTCGTGGGGACTGCCGGTGAGTTGATTTCTTTTCCTTATAAATTTATATTTAGATGTCGGTTAGTATTTTTATGACAAGCTTCATCATTCTTTATTTATTGTATGCTGTTTCCCAAATAACGGGCCATTGAGTCCTTTGGGAATTGTTTTTGTTATTGTTATTTTATGAAAATAAATAGAACTTGAACCATATTGTAAAATGACCAAATAAGTTTAGCTGTAGAAAATACACCTTTTGGTTCTAGTCACAAGGATATCGCTAGCTAAAACGTTGTATCTACACGACTTTGAAATGAAATAGAAGAGAACGGATTACACAAAACTTTTAAGAAACTATAAGACAAATCCTAAAAATTTTAGGATTTGGGGGAATGACGAAAGAAATCAAGGCTTATTTTGCCGCATATTCTGTTTAACTGTGATCTTTTTAATATACAAATATAACGTAAAATAGAGCTAAAATATAATTTGAATATAAAAAGAATACGCAATTTAACTGATTCAATTTGCTATTCTTTCCCAACGGATTTCCTTGATTTTCGTTCTTTTAGTAAATAATATTTTTAATAGGCATTTCTTTAGTTCGTTTCTTTGATTTCTTCAAAACTGTTTCTTTAGTTTGTTTTAGTTCTTTTAGGAAATAATAGTAAGCAATATTCAGTCGAACTTGAACATTGTGTCGTTTATTTTCAACAATAACAAAAATTTGTGTTCCCACGATAACTATTGATGATTCAATTATGTTGACAAACAAATCTTCTTGCGATCGTTGATCAACAGTCCGACAGAAAAGGCCTAAAATGTAGCACCTGCCTAGAGTTGGTAAATTATCATAGAAATAAATGTTCTTTGGCGGAGTAACACACGCCTTTACTGATTCATTTGCTATTTTTTTTTCCAACAAATTTTCCTGGCTTTCAGAGGTATCCTTGCGAATCAGCTTATAGTATCTGTAAATGGATACTTAAATGGACAAGTTTCAACAATGTTGAACACATCAAGTCCCAGTATGAATTTTGTGTATGGTGCAACAACCTTTATTTTATCATAGGACTCTGGCAGGGTCCTATGATAAAATATAACATTTTAAATGAGCCTTTAGATAAGTCTCTTTTGTTACAGCAGCCTTCTAGTTTCTGCTAGTCAATAAGCGCTTTATAAAGCCCCGTCCTCATTATGGCTTTTTCAGGCGAGCTCGGCCGAGTAATCACATGTATTATCCAGTTAGCCTTTGTATCATCTTCGGTATACACAGGGCAAAGCGTCGGTTTCACAACTTTGTGTATTACGTCAAAGTACCTATCATTTGCCATAAAATATACCCATTGATACCCATTCTCATTTACACTTTTACCTAAAGTAGAGTCTTTTTTCTGTCAGAAGATATTCTTATTCGAATTTTTCTTACCATACACAATGGTATTTATAGCTTTTCGGAATGTAAGATTCATAATATTTAATTTTATAGCATTTGGAAAATAATATTCAACATCTAGTTGAAGATGTTTTAATCTTCACTTTTTTAAGATATATTATCGTTTTATTCGTGTTTTTTTTCGTAGACTGATTTTCATGTCTCTCTTGATTCGCCTTTTAATCATTTCGGGTTGTTTGACCGTTTAGACTGGGTTGTTGAAATTTCGGGTTGTTTGACCGTTTTCTTCTTTTTTTAAAAATAAATCAAGAATAATTACTACGAGGGAAAATGCTACTCCTCCTTAAAGCAATTTTGAAACAATATTCTAAAAAATCAAGGAACTAAAAAAGCTTAAAGGGGTCATAATTTCGGAGAACGACGTTCAAACTAAGAAGATTCCACCATTATCACGTTTTTAAAGAACCCCCTTCATCTTTCTAAGCTTTTACAGGAAAAAGGAAAAAAAAGCCAAGAGTTCTTTCAAATAAATGACCTGTCTAAACCAAGAATGAGCTACTTGGGTTAACCTCATTCCTAATTGGCATAGTACCTTATCTTCATTGGAATAAAAAATAAAATGAACCATAGGCAATAACGTGAATTAATTTTACAGCACTGATGACACGAAAACAAACCACTATTTTCTTAGTTACCTACTTTAAAAATAAAATCCTACCAAAGGGTCCGAATTGCTATTGGCCCAGAAAGAGAGTAAGGCTTTCTTATACACTATTAATAAGGGAGGAAGGAAGGTATGGTTTATTCAGATCGTCCCATACATGAAACAAGACAAGGCAAACTCAGTTCCCCGCCATTCATGTATAGGCTTTTTAAGGCGTTGAATCCTTACGACATTTACACTAACGGGTCTATAAAAAGAGCTTAAATTTTCCTTCCAAATCCACCTGTATTTACTGGTAGACTGCCAACAAGGCTTACCTGAAGGCTGAGCTGACTGAAAACAGCGCTGACGGTCTTAAAATCTCCATATTCTACAGTGTTACAAGCTTTTCAATAATGATAAAACCGTGTCAAGTAAACTGACATGTGAGGTTATGCTGTAGACAAAATACAGGTACCAAGCGTAAAAGACAAATGGGACATAAGGGACCCAAATGTGTAAAAACACTAAACAACACCTTTAGAGGAAGAGGGAAGTCCCCCCACAAAAAAAGACATGTAGCTAACGATAAAAAAATATAGAACTTAGACATACATCTTAATGTTTATTTGCGGCAATTTTATCCCCCCTCCTCCCCCACACATATCCTACAAAAAACAGACATAAAATTTCTCTATTGACTCTAACTAAACACCCAAACTCGACTTGAATCAAAATTATAGAAAATTTTTCAAGCAGGAAAAAATAACCAAATCAACCATTAAAAAACAACGAAAAAAATAACCAATTAATCCAAGGGGTTGCAGTCTACGTCACTTCATTTAAGCTGGAGGTAGAAAGGCGGGAACATTACAAGAGGCAGGGTTGGAGGCACAGAAGGATCAGAGATATAAAATGAAATAGAGCTGCATCACACAGTTTACCCCTTCTGCGTTTAACCCTAAGAAGTTAAAATCATAAACAATGTTTTCTTACCTCAATTTGTGCATTAATATGGTTAGCAAAAAGCATATGTTGTTGATGATAACCCTCGTAAGTTGATTGAGTACTAGAGGCAATGCTACTGGAAACTTCTGGAAATTGTCCAACTATTTTTTCCGTGGCTTCTTCAACAGCTTTTTCAGAGTTTTCGAGATTTTCGAGGATACCGGGTGAAAAATTAGTCGCTCGTGATCGCCACAGTATTTTGAGCTAGGAAAGGGACGTAAAAGGTTGGCACAAAGAAGCGCCAGACTGCCAGACAATTATACTAAGACTCATTATTTTATATGTTCTCGCTTTTCCCCATTTTTTTATGTAAAAGAAGAATAAAAAAGTTAAGCTCAACCAACTGTTCAAGCAATATGTTTCAAATTCTAGATTTAGTTTGTGCGTGTGTTTTTTTTATACCTCAGCAATGCAAATATAATATTGGTAATAACTACACGGGCCCATACCCATATAAATACACAGACGAAAGAAAAACAAACATTTCTGAGGAACTTCATTACTCTTGACAGAAGTTTAGTCCTGTTTTAAGTCTGACAGCCTAAAAATTTAATTTGAAAAAAAAAAACAACAACTTTTTATCGATTCTGGAATGAACTTTAGATCTATGCACGACATCTACTGAAAGTTAGTTTCCCATTAACTTTGTGTGAGACATAGTTGATGTTTCCGCAAAATAATTTTTCAGATTCTTACTAGACTATAAACCTGTGCGGTCACCAGCAGCTAATTAACGCATACTCGCACCACACTACGTAATACGTTCATATATGTCCGTATATATGTGCGCCATGATTACTTGGGAGCAATAGCATACTAAAAACATAGAGTAGCTATTTAAGCTTGATTACATTTTACCCCTTGTCTTTGCTTAAATTTTGAAATCATAATTCAAAATGGCACCGTCCAAAGACAGATCATTTTTAGCCTAAAGTTTGAGGAATATAAATATACATTGATTAGCATCTGATATGACCCAAAATGCCCCCACAGACCCTTCAAGTTGAGCCACAGAGAAAGAGAGAGACTGCGTGTAAAAAAATCTTATGACTAAAAACTTAGTTCTTGTTTTTTTTATCCATTGATTACCTTCTTTTTTATTCTTCTATTTATTTTCCATAAGTTACCCTTTAATTGTTTACAAGTTATTGTATGCATGGGTGAGAATTCTACATAGACCTTTGAAAGCAGCACATTCTGGGGTAGGTTCAAGCACGAAGGATAGACGTACTTTCTGGTAATTAAACATTCTTTATTGGAACTAAACCCTTTTTTTTAGTTTCTATTACTAAAAGAGAATATGACAACAATTCCCGAACTTGTATTACTTTAATTCATTGGTGTTAAAATTTTATTTCACTTAGTTTTTTCTTTTACATCTCAATTCACTCTCAAACGATACTTCCATCAGCCGTATTCTGAACGGGTACCTGGAGAAACCTGAGGAAGGTAAGCAGGAAGGGTATGCGAAAGCACAGGATGGATGCCCCGTCTTCAACCCCCAATTGAACCTCCTGGCTAAAGGGCCATGAAACGGAGATCAGCGCCGCAAGTTTGGACTTTAAGAGTCTAGTGCCGCAATCCCCCCTTTACATTCACTCGTAAATACTTCTTTATTGCATCCCTGTGCTGTTGTTTTATATAATCCCTCACAAGCAATTCTGTCTTGGGTAGTTTATGTCTTATATCCATGTAACATGTAGAAATAAGTAAAAGAAGTACATACAATAATAAAAGAAGTGTGTTGAGTTTTCTAGAGCATATCTTAACAAAATGAATACCAGTAAGAAAAGAAGTAAGTAACCATTTTTAAGGTAAGGATTAAAATTGATATTACTCCTTAGATATAAGTCAATAATCATATCATAAATTAATCATATATTAAAATAACATGATTTACTTTAAAGGCTCTCCTTCAAGTCTACAACATCGTTAAGAAACAAAATTGTTGAAACTTGAAATAAGAGATAATATATTCTGCATACTCTCAAAACGACTTTATTGTAAGAACGCTACATTTATACGGGAAAATTCAAGATCTTTTCTGCGTTTATTCTTAAGAAACTCAGAGATTTCTTACAATTCTTTCTTCCTATCAGTTATTACATTCTTAGGGAAAACTATTAATTTTTGAAAAGAAGAAAAAAAGAAGAGAGAGGAAAACCTATTCATTAATTAATCTAACACTAAAGATAAATTACAAACTTAGCAACAAAAACCATACACTAATTTCAAGTTAAATGAACAAGAACACAAGTAGAAAGGTAAAAGAGAGCAAATGCCATAGGAGGAGAGAGAGAGATAGAGGTAAAGAAGGATAAAAAGAGAAAGAGAGAAAGAAAGAATAAATTCCTATTATTTTCTGTTTGTTGAACACGGAAATTCTACAAAATCATAAACAATTTAAAACATTATCTAATTCCAACCAAGAGTAAAGTGACAATGTCAGTTTCTCTTAGAAAGCCAATGTTATAACAAAACGTTTGTAATCGCGGATTACAAGCTCCAGTATTTATCTTGTATAAACCATGGAAGGTCAAACTAAATCCTAGGAAACAGTTATTAAGAGTTTTGGATGTATAAACATTTCTAGTATGTTGACATTTGACTTGTATGAACAGTATAGTGATCATGGAGCAGGTGTTCATTGGCACTTAGTTGACGGGGGTCAGTGGCGTGACTGTGTAAGCTCAGCCAGAATCAACCCATCTCCAGATAGGTATCTGGAGAAGGCAAATAGGAAGAATGTGCGAAAGCACAGGACTAAATGCAAAGGGACAGACACTCAATTTCTGAAGATAAAAATTTATTGTGTTGATATATAAACTCCTACGTTGGTAACACTGCTAGTAATGTGCTGTGATCATTACTCCAACAATCAAGTGAACAGGGCATGGGACTAAATAGGATAGGATCCATTTAGGGTTTCAATGATAATAAACAAGGAACAAAAGACATGGTATCGTCTGAAGATAGCAGAAAATGCTGAAAAAGTGAAGAGGCCTAAAAAGACTGAAAAGTCTTTTAAGTGCCATTTTGGTACTGGAAGGTTATGGGTCACGGTGCACAAGAGAACCTTTCCAGCAAATAAAAACTGGACCCTTTGCACCATGATGACGTGCCTGAAGAAAACTCCTTAAAACCGATACAATTTTTGCATGATAACAAGAAGGCCAACTTAATAGGACTTCGTTCCAGACAGATTTTACAAAGCACTTTCAAATAGCTAGTACCAAACAAAACAAAAATTCAACATTCTCCAGACATTCCAAGTATTTATAAACTTCACAAAGAGGCAGTGAAAGGACCAGAAAAAAAAGAACATTTTTAACCCTAATAGGAATCGGTAAAGTTAAGAAAAATGACGCTGGAGATCGGTAGTTCGGGGCAGCGATATTGCCTGGAAAAATTCCACAGCGGCTAACAATGCACCGTTACTTCCATGCCGATAGGTCAGCATCTGACCGTTTTACACCTTTTATATGATTGCCGATTCACGAGCTGTTCTCAAATAGATCATCAGGACAACGCAGATCCGGGGAAAAGGGGTGACAACGCAGATCAGAGGATAGAACATACTTTGCCCTGATGATCCTCCTTTAAGACCTCAATTCTTGTATTCGACGGTAGTGCCAAATGGGGCATCCTCTTTGTTATCATAAGGGTAGATTTTTCAGTAGAATTGGAGAAAGCAAAAAGTAGCCTTTCAAACAAGTTATTGGGAGAACCAAAGAAAAATAAATAGTAAGTGTGGGTTCGTACTATGAATACTTGAGACATATAAGGAATAGATATACAAAACCACCAAGAAAAAAGGGTCAAAATTCGGTAGTAAAATGATAATCTGATATATTAAAAAAAAAAAAAGTGCAAAAAAGACGAAGAAACAATATATTGGTAAAACAACAAAGATTTTTTTTACTTGTGAAGAAGATAAAAAAGAGCTGAGTAGTTGAATAATAATAAACTATATATATATATATATATATATATATATATATATATATATATATATATATATATATATATATATATATATATATATATATAAACAATTTAGTTATTGTTACTATAATTTTTATAAGCCCTAGAATAACGACGAAAAGCAACCTTTCAAAAACAGATTTGACCCTAGACAAATCAATAATAAGATGCGCAGCACAATTTACAAACTGATATCCAAAAAAGACACTGCTCCAAAATCGGTGGCACTTAATACATATCTGAACACTTCACGATACCTGTTTATAATACAGTAAACACATTCGTGACCACTAGTCAGTCATAAATTTTTACTGGGGCGGTGTGTAGACGCACGCAGCCAAAACACAGCCCCAGCGTCATTTAGAAACTCCAGAGCACTCCAAAAGATAAAAGAAACTTTTAAGATTGGCAACTGGCGCTAGTGTCATTAGTGATCTGTCTTTTCCAGTCAAAGATCAAAAATATCAACACTGCAGACTAATAATATCAATTGTCTATTTTTTGGAAATGTTATATCGTTTTCTATGAAGTTACACTGGCGTTAACAGTCTTTAATTCCCACTTTTCCGATGTTAACTCGCCAAATATTCAACCATTATAAGTTTCTTTTCCTCACTGATCTGCTCAGTAACAGCTTTTTAAGGGTATTGAAAGTAAATAATTTCTTAGACCACATTGCTTTTCTATTTGCAAAAATTTAAGAGAAAAAAAAAACGGATTACAGTTCTGGGAGCGTTTAAAATACGAGTTACATTTTGTGTATTTAATTTTAGTTGTTTGTTTTTTCTCTTGTGTGCTAGTTGTCATTTTTTAGGTGGTTTGATGTGTTTTTGCTCCACTGCATATATATATAATTATATACATATATATATATATATATATATATATATATATATATATATATATATATATATATATATATATATATATATATGTGTGTGTGTGTGTATATATTATAGCGGTTAAACAGAGATAATCAGGTATACAGTCCTTACCTGGACAAACATGTTGAACTCTTGCAATATCAGACTTATGGTTTTGTATATGGCTTAATAGCCTTTCAATACGATTACTATTATTATGTGTAGCTGTATCATATTTCATCTCTATTGTTTTATAAGTTACAATTCGTAATGTCTACCGTTGCAAAATGAATAGCCAACAAACTTTCATTTCAGTTTTAGCACACTTACGGAAAAAAAAATTACTATTTAAAGGAAGCAACAGATAGCTAAAGAAAACAGAGCGATTCGAAAAACTCTTTTGTACTCAGCGAATCCCTTAGAGCAAATAGAAAGCTACTCATCCTTCATTTCCAGCAGTCGAAGCTCAGTGCCCACTTAGTATTTCATTTAGATTTAGTATTTAGTACTTTTTTTTTAGATTTAGTATTTTTTTACGATTTAGTATTTTATATTATTAGTATTTTTAGTATTTTTATATACAATTATTATTTTGTATTTTTTAGATTAAGCAATAGATTTAGTATATAGTGCCCACTTAGTATTTCGGTCACTGGCTAAACTGTGCAATGCTTGTGCCTTTTAGGCGTAATTTCTCATTAATGGAAACAAAACAACTCCGGCAAATTTACTACCAGTATGCACAGTATCTATTTGGCCTCCCACCTTAGGCGACTAATTCTTGGGCCAAAAGAAGATACTGCGTCATAGAGCTTAATGCTGCCATCAGCAGATGCGTCAATGCATATAATAACCGGATCAATAGACAGCTGTCGCAATAGACAGCTGTCGTATTTTTACAATGCTATTTGAATTTCGTTGTTGGTTTTATTTGTCATTTTCCGCCTTCCTCTTGTATTTTCTTTTTCCCTTTTTATAGCACACTTCAGTTGTCATTTATATTTGCAACGGGTCATAAATATACTCAGTTCAATTCAAAACTCTAGAGCGAAAATTCAGACAGAAGTCAACTTCTGCAGCAAAATCTCCCGCCATCCAATTAAAGAAATGTTCAAAAATATTTAGATCAGTTTTATTCGGACTAGAGCTGAATTCGTTTCTGCCCCACGTGAAACTGGGTTTGAAATAAGATTAAGATCTCTTTTTATCGACAGGTTAACAAGTTTTCAGATAGATAACCAAAATGACCAAAGTCACTTTATACGCATACCCAAAGAATATCTATATCTTCCCACGACATCTTCCAAGAAGGCGAGAAAACTTCCTTTTCGCTCAGATATACCGGCCAGAATTCACAAGCGTCTTTAAAATATAGAACACTTATATTTTTTTAGATTTAAAATTCGTATGGAGAGAAGAAAAGATCAGAGAGGTGCCCAAAAGCTCATATTCTTAATGTTTCCATAGAATTTTGCGTTTAATCAGACAAATCTGTAAGAATAGCATAGTGAATTCCCGTGACAAAATGAGCCAATTACAAATAATTTCGTGCGAAAAAAAAAACTAAAACTTAGAAGGAAGATGAAAACTCAATTCGAGCGATGAAGGATAGGGAAAATGTCAATAATTCTTCCTAAATACTTACACAACGATTCTCATAATTTTTACTTGTCTATAACATGAGAGAAGAGATGTAATAGCAGTTAAATTAACACTTTGGTCTTAATTTTTTGAAGACTTTGGTCTTAACTTTTTTTTTTTTGAAGACTTCGGTCTTCATTCATTTTTCATCCCAAAAATATCTCCAAGAGGCACGAAACAGAAAAATTTACCTTTTTTACAAAAAATATTTGTTTTTTAATGTTCTCACTTATAATCTTTATTCCGTTACCATCCCTTTATGCAAGAATAAAAAACATATACATGTATTTAGTCTGTATTGAAATGAACAAAGGTTCCTTATTATGACCGAATAAGTATGAGGTGTTTAATCGTGAATTACTTTAAACTATAATCGTGACTTGCATTTTTTTTATTCTTTCTCTATTTTACTGACGACTATTGGTCATATAGCCGATATATCCGCTTTGGTTTTATTTTAATCACTTTTTTCGTAAAATGTCCCTATTCCACATGGTTCTGGATAAACCACATTTAAACTGGTTAAGCTGGAAGAGCCTCAAGTGAAGCGAAACGCTCTGTCATGTAATTAACTAAAAATTTCGTTATTAAAGAATGCAGTTCAGATTAGGATATAAATATCCTGTTTTTATATTTTATATTTTAATGTATATTTTAATATCCTGTTTTTCTGCTGAAAGTAAGTCTAACAGAAAACCTAATGGGTGTTATCCAAAACCCTTCGAATCTTAGTTCAACTTTCGTGAGGTGACACAGCTAAAGCTCTTGAGCTGTATTTAGTTCGTTTTGATTGATGAATTTCTATTGTGAGTTAATATATTCCTCTTTTTTCCTGTCTTCTAGTATTGTGACGGCTATTGTTCATATGGCCAAAATATTCGCAAAGGTGCTATTTTAATCATTGTCAACGGAAAGAAAAACTATTCGATATAATTTTTTCTCTCAGTAAACCCCGTTGATTATTATTAAATTTTTATTATTCGTTTTCTCCACTTCTGAAAGCTATTGATTAATTAGCTGAAATACCTGCTTAGATTTTATTTTAGGACTGTCTTCTGAAAAAAAAACTTTCTTGGTATACCACAGTGACAAACCTCTCTATTGCCAAAACCAAATTTGCATTACTTATAATTAGACTTTTACTGATACATTTTTGATATGTTTTATCTATTTCACTACTGCTATAGGGCATACAGCTGAAAATATTCGCTTAGATTTTATTTTAATCGCTATTGTAAAAAAAAAACAACATTTCACATAGCTTCTATTTGTCAATAAACTCCAGTGATAAACCCCCTTATTGCCAAAATTAGATTTTAATTACTTAATATTAGATTTTTATTATATTTTTGTTTTCATTATTCGTTGTTCATTTAGCAGACGGCTATTGACCATATAGCCGAAATTTTCACTTAGGTTTTATGTAAGCGTCTGTCTCCAGAAAATGAAAACTTCTACATTGTTTTCAAGTAAACCCCAGTGACAAACCTCCTAATTGCCAAGAATAGACTTAGCATTTTTATCAAGACATTTTTATTATTCTTTTTCTATATATCTGACGGCTATTGGCCATATAACTGATATATTCGCTTCATTTTTATTTCAATAACTGTTATTAATTGATCACATAATTTCTTGCTGCTTGTGATAAACCTCAAGAGATAAACCAGCAAGAGATGAACGATTTCTTCTATTGAACAGGCTTGGCAAATATACATAAACAAAACATAAATATATAAAACCATCCATATTACATAGTAGCTATCCACTAAAAAGAAACAATACTCTATGCCCCTCAGAGACATATCTTACCATAAATAAAAAATAATGCTGTACATCGCCAAGGGGCATATCCAGAATTTTTTCGGGGGGAGCGTTAAAAAAGGATTTTTTTTCGTGGGAAGGGGTAAATTTTAAAAACACATCAAAATTTGGCTTATATTAATTTTTGTTATATTTTTGCGAATCGGAACATTTCGAGAGGGAGCTAAAACCCCCTAGCCCCCCTGGATACGACCATGGCATCACCCTTCCCCTGAACTAAAAAATGTGTTTACTTTATTTTTTCGAAAATGAGCTAGAACTAAGAAAGATTCTGCAGCAGCAACTGCCTATTACTTTCTTAGAGGCAAGGGAGATAAGGCATTAAACGTTTCAGTACTGCTAGCTCAAATTCTACTTAATGTAGTCTACACTTGATGAGTAATCGGTGGACTGGAGGGGGGGTGTGTAACAAACACTTTAGAGAAAATCAAATTCATCAGTCTTTTTATAAGGCAAATATAACAAATCATTGAAGGGGGCTTTTTCCAACATCCTTTCCTTTTTTTGAGATTTTGAAACCTAGGATTTCTATTCAATTTACGTTTGCTATTTTAAATACTGGATATTTTTACTTGGTAAGCCCGAAAATGGTGCTTGATATTTGAACTATTTTTGTCATTTTTCCTGCATATTTCATTCAGTTACATTTTTAAGGCTATAGTAAATCATTTCATCTATTGACCTATGTCTACAATTTCATTTATGTATTTTATGTACTCTTCGAAAAATCAAATTCTCCCTAAAAAAAAAAAAAAAAAAAAAAAAAAAAAAAAAAAAGCAAATAAAAATATATTAAAAAATCATTTCACAAGGAAGAGTTCAGAAGTTTGGCTGTCTGAAGAAACAGCCATTAAAGGTTTGAATGACAAACGAGTATTCTCTTCACTGTTGCCACATTGAACCGTGTAAAAAATAAGCAAAACTATTGGGTTAAGCTTAACAAAGCTTTTCGTCCGTAAAAATTAAAACATTAACCACTAATGCTTTAAATAATGAAGCTTTTAGGAATTACCATATTATCGTCAGTGTTGCCACATTGAACCGTGAAAATAAATAAGCAAAACTAATAAATTATACTTTACACAGATTTTCGTCAGTAAAAAACTAAAACATTAACCATCAGTGCTCTTTTTATTATAAATTCATCTCTCAGCTCATAAGCTGAGCTATTAAATAAGAATAAGCAAAACTATTAAGTTAAGCTTTACAAAGCTTTTTGTCTGTAAAAATTGAAACATTAACCACTAATTCTTTAAATAATGAAACTTTCAGCCAGTAGCATAGTGTCGTCAGTGTTGCCACACTGAACCGTGAAAATAAATAAGTACAACTAACAAGTCAAGCTTTACAAAGATTTTCGTCAGTAAAATATTAAACATTAACTCTTTTTATGATAAATTTATCTCTCAGCTCTTTTTTATGTTGAATTAAAAAAAAATGATTACCTTTTCTAGTTTTGAGAGTTCTTTTGGCGTAGCTATCGTCGTTGCATAGGCGAACATCGGCACAACAGCATCTTCAAGGGCTTGTTTGAGCTCCTCGCAGTTTTTACGCACACTATATAAGTGAGATCAAGAAAGCCGGTATTACTTCACAGTTGACAAAAGCGGTAAAAATAAAGTTTCCCCCCTCAAAAAAATGTTTACTAACTAACTCGATCTATTTAGCAGTGAAAATAAAAGTGTGAGTTATTACCAATGATGAAGGACATCGTTGACTAAGTAGACAAGATGAAGTCGCTCCAAAAATGCCAATCCAGGGACTATGCCTCTGAGAAAAACAAAATTCATCAAAAAATGGACATATAATTAACACCAGTTTAAATGAAACTAATATAACACACTACATTAAACACGGTTCGCGTTGTAAAAAAAATGGCAAAAGTTAATTTATGCCAATCAGAAAATGCAGAGTGGCCTCCACCCACCCTACAAATCCTGCCTTTAATCTGATTGGTGGAATATCAGACACAAGATCTGTCAATCAGATATCTGCCAATCAGAAAATGCAGTGGCCTACACATACCCTTCCAATCCTGCCTTTAATCTGATTGGTGGAGTATCAGACACAAGTGTAGCTCTTAATAATTGAACTGTATTTAGTAATGCATGAGACCGTCGTATCAGCATAAGTTCGGAATTGTATTTCTCAGTTCATAACAGACAGATACTCTAAAAGAGTTGTTAAATGAAAGGAAAACCTATTAGCTTGATACACTCTAAATTTGTTTTTCCTTAAACCATTTCTAGAATTAGAGAATTTAAGACATAAGAAATTGATATTTTTTCTTTAACATTTTTTTTTACATTTGAAAACAAATTCTGCATTATGCCAGAGTAATTAAACATCAAGAAATCGCGCCAATTTTTCTATCCTTCATTATAATCGTTATTACTTTTCAACTATATTTATTTCTTTTTCAATTCAAATTCCAAATCCAAGATTTTAAAACACGAGAGAAAGATCCAGGATCTTTTATCAGCAACACATTTATTTCCACTGTTAGCCGTTAGAAACAGCTAACAGTTTCTGCATTAGAAACGCAGAAATGCGCCGTAGTTTCTAAGTCAAGAAAAAAAACAACAAATAAATTGGTGTTATGGCAAGAGATTAAACTATTTAATGTGTTAAAAGATAGTCATAATGTCGTAGTTAAAATTGCTTGATCTCCAAGAAGTCTGAAGAAGATGCAGCAAATTCACATAAACATGGGTCTTAAAGTGGAAGTTTTTCCCAGATTAATCCATTGCCAACTCTCCCCCCCCCCCCATTCACTAGGAGTGTCCATGGTCCAGGGTCAACAATCCAGCACGAACAGCTCATATGATGAATGAAAAGGTATTTGATTTTATAACCATAATCTTACATCACCTGAAGCACTGAATTAAATTAGATACCGGACTGCCTAAAGGTTAGATCTGAATACTCTTTTTATGGGTTATGGGTAGCTGCAACCTAGCGGAGGGCAAACCACGGCTCATAGTAAAAAAAAAAAAAAAAAAAAAACACTTTAAAAAAATTGGCAATAGAGAAAAGTTGTCATTTCCCACAAATCCAGGAAAAGTAACTATTATCTAAATTAGCCTTAATAGTAAAATATTATTTTGAAAACAAATTTTATAGAATTTTGAAAAAAAGCCCAATACCCTCCAAAAATAGCCTCGAGTTAAAACAAAAAGTACACCATTAAAATTTCCATAGCTGAGAACCCTATTCAGGAAACTTACAGTTGCGTGACAACAAAGAAAATCACTTTTATGAATAGGTAGCATAGATGTCTCTTTTTTTTCTTTTTTCTTATAGAATAGACCATGCTTATTCACCACAATAGCCTCAAGCTAAGATGATTATGTGAAAAAAAAAATCAATTCGATAATACAAGGAGCAACTAAAAACAGCAACAATAAAGATACAAAGTAATGCTTCTTCTGTGACAAGCAAACAGATATTTACTTAAATCGACAATAATAATATATAATTGGTTATAACTACATTTATACATTGCATAAAGAAAGAAATTTGTTTAAACAGAAATTTTTCCCTTGGATGAAATATAGAAAAAATTGACACTAATCATTAAAAAAATCTTTTTTACTTGAATGGAAAAAATTTCCTTGCTTTTCGAAAAGCAGATATAAAAAACAAATAAAAAATAAAATATAAAAATTACACTCGATTGTTTTTTGTTTTTTTTTTTGCAAAAATATATCTACCTTTAACCATAGTTGAAAATCAGGGCTGCCACTTACTTATATATAAGATATTTTATAAGAAATGATCGTCGATCTTGATCAGTAATGTTGGCAAAAATCCAAGCTTTTCCACTCGCTATTGAATCTTTAGTACAACTGGATTGAATTGGCTGCATCAAACTGTCTAAAGCGGTCAAATCGATGCCCAGAACAGCTGATTCTGATATTAGCCAATCACCAAGAGCTTTCTTCGAGCTTTCGGCTATTTGTTCTTTTTGTTGTACCATTAAAGACTAGAATACGATAAAGAGAATAAAACATATAAAAAAAGACTAGCATACAAAAAAAAAATCACAATCACACTGAAGAAAAGACTCAAATTTAACCCATTAAATTCATGAATAAAAAAAGGAGTTTGCTTTGATCAGTTGCCGATTTGCTCCAATTCTTCCACCATTACAGACCAAAAAAAAAGGCTAGACAAAAAAAAAAGAGTAGGCCTACATCAAACAGACTAGAATAAAATATAATCAAGTTGGGTAGTTGATTAAAATTCAAAAGTCAGAGATTGAAGAAATCCCGCTTTGAACCATTACATTCCAGAATACCAAAAAAGAGACTAAAATAAGAAACTAGAATAAAACATCTTGCTTTGGACAGTTGGCTACTTGTTCTTTTTTTTTCTTTTTGCTCCTAGAGACTAAAATAAAACACTAGAGTAAAAAAAAACAAAAAAAAAAGAGAGTAGAATAAAAAGACTAGAATAAAATACATTCCAGTCAGGTAGTTCATTAAAATTTAAAATTCAGACACTGAAGAAACCCTACTTTGAACCATTAGGTTCTAGAATAAAAAAAAGAGACTAGAATAATAAGAAAGGGGTTAAAACAAAAAAGTCTTGCTTTGAAGTGTCAGAGAGTTATTTTTTTGGACCAATAGAGACAACACAATAAGAGACAAGAGTTAAAAAAGAAGATTACAAATTTTGGATTAAAATTCATTCAAGCCGGGTAGATTCAAAAATTGAAGACTGAAGAAAAGAGCTTCCTTTCAAATATTAGATTCTAGAATACAATAAAGTTTGATTAATGATTGTATAATTAAAGACACAAAACCAAACACATTACATTATTATGCTACCATGTTAGTGAAATTACATTAGGAAGGCCAAGACAAGCTAGATCTGGTGTGGAGGCCAAGGGCAAGAAATAATAATACCACGCTAGTTTCGGCAACTACCATTCTAGTCCAACAGTTCGTGGTAACGTGGTAATTTGCATATTTATAAAAAGCTACACTCTCATTCTATCAGAAACTTTGGTACAAACGAAAAGTATTAAAAATGGCATAGAATAAATATGAAAATTTTCTATGTCTTATTTTTACAAAAAACATTACGAGAATACTGTTTTAAGTTTGAGCGTCACGTTTCAAACAGTTCGTGGTAACGAACTGTAGTAAGGAGCGACCCGGCTCAATAGTAACCAAAACTCTAAAGAATTGAATTTTGATATCAATAGCTACATCAAAAGAATCGCATTTTAATGCTGATTTTAAATATATAAGTTTCATCAAGTTTAGTCCTACCCATCAAAAGTTACGAGCCTGAGAAAAGTTGCCTTATTTATGAAAATAGGGGGAAACACCCCCTAAAAGTCGTAGGATCTTAACGAAAATGACACCATCAGATTCAGCGTATCAGAGAACCCTACTGTAGAAGTTTCAAGCTCCTATCTACAAAAATGTGGAATTTTGTATTTTTTGCCAGAAGACAAATCACGGGTGCGTGTTTATTTGTTTGTTTTTTTTCCCCAGGGGTCATCGTATCGACCAAGTGGTCCTAGAATGTCGCAAGAGGGCTCATTCTAACGGAAATGAAAAGTTCTAGTGCCCTTTTTAAGTGACCAAAAAATTTTTGGTCACCCACGCTCATTTTTTTCCCAAAGTCAACGGATCAAAATTTTGAGATAGCCATTTTGTTCAACATAGTCGAAAACCATAATAACTATGTCTTTGGGGATGACTTACTCCCCCACAATCCCTGGGGGAGGGGCTGCAAGTTACAAACTTTGACCAGTGTTTACATATAGTAATGGTTATTGGGAAGTGTACAGACGTTTTCAGGGGGATTTTATTTTATTTGGGGGTGGGGCTGAGGAGAGGGGCTATGTTGGAGGATCTTTCCTTGGAGGAATCTGTCATGGGGGAAGAAAAATTCAATGAAAAGGGCGCAGGATTCTCTAGCATTACTATAAGAAAACAATGAAAAATAAACATGAAAACGTTTTTTCAAATGAAAGGAAGAAGTAGCATTGAAACTTAAAACGAACAGAGATTATTACGCATATGAGGGGTTCTAAAAATACTTTAGCATAAAGAGCGAGGTATTTAGGAGGAGATAAATACCTTGCTCTTTATGCTAAAGTATTTTTAGTAATTTCAACTATTTATTCTACGGCCTTTCTGATTCAGGGGTCATTCTTAAAGAATTGGGACAAAACTTACGATTTAGTGTAAAGAGCAAGGTATTAACGAGGTTACAAACCCCCTCGTATACATAATAAAAATATAAGGTTATGAAAGTTTGTTACGTAAGTTAATTCTTAAGTTACGCATATTTTTTACTAATAAAAACGTTCGTTAAAACTAAAAGTTCTAGTTGCCTTTTTAAGTAACCGAAAAATTACAGGGCAACTAGGCCTCCTTCCTCACCCCTTATTTCTCAAAATCATCTGATCAAAACTAAGAGAAAGCCATTTAGCCAAAAAAGGAATTAATATGCAAATTTCATTTTAATAATTTATGTGCGGAGAGCCAAAACCAAACATGCATTAATTCAAAAACGTTCAGAAATTAAATAAAAAAAAACTAATTTTTTTAGCTGAAAGTAAGGAGCGACATTAAAACTTAAAACGAACAGAAATTACTCCGTATATGAAATGGGTTGTCCCCTCCACAATCCCTCGCTCTTTACGCTAAAGTTTGACTTTTTGCCACAATTCTACTTTTTAAAACAATTAAAAGCTTTAGCGTAAAGAGCGAGGGATTGTGGAGGGGACAACCCATTTCATATACGGAGTAATTTCTGTTCGTTTAAAGTTTTAATGTCGCTCCTTACTTTCAGCTAAAAAAAATTAGTTTTTTTTTATTTAATAAGGTTCTAAGACTACTGATTCTGCCACCATTTTTTTAGAATCATGGTCCAAAAATTCGAGAATGATTAGCAAGTTGACGAGAATGCTGTTTTTGTTTTTAGAGTGATTTTCATGTTTCTAAGAATGCTGGTTTTGTCGACATATTTTTTAGAATTATGGTCCAAAAATGCAAGAATGATGCATTCCGTTTTTCGAGAAAGTTTGACTCTTTCTCTCAAATCTACTTTATTAGACAGTACAAAACTTTAGCATAAAAAGCGGGGTGTCGACCCTGGGGTTTTATTATCTGATGTTTGGGTTGAAAGTTCTTAAGCGGAACTGGCCTTTGGGTTATTTTTAACAAAATGGCTGTCTCAAAATTTTTATCGGATGGGTTTGGGGAAAAGAAGAACACGGACGGGGGATAGTTTGATCTCTTTTGACTCTTAAAAAGTGAACTAGAACTTCAATTTCCAATCCAGTGAGCCCTCTTTAAAGTTTATACGAGGATCCCTTCTTTAAGACCCATATATGCCCCCAGGGAACAACTTATAACGCTTGCCCTCGGGCCCTGGGAGGTTGTGTTGACCCCGGAGTTTTTGTTATATGATCTTCGAACTATCTTTAACAATTTAGCTATCTCAGAATTTTTATCGAAAGTGTTTGGAGAAAAAGGGTGTGGGGGGGGGCTAGTTGCCCTTCAATCACTCTGAAGTTTATACGACGACTCCTTCCATATGAAGTGCCTCAGGGCAAAAAAAAAAATAATAAACATTGGAACCGTATGATTTTTTCTATAGGCAACGCTATAGCATTACCTCTGATACGCGGAACGTAAAATACCAATTTTTTCTCATAAGAAGATGGGACTTCTGTGTTGGTCGAATAAACAGGTGACTAAAAAAGCATGAAAAACAGAAAGAATAAAAGAGAAACGCAACAATTAATGCTCGTTCTTAACTTCTCGTTAAGTATTAAATCCCAACCCCAAATAAAAGCTGAACGTTAGCCGTAGGATTCTGGATAGGTATTTTGAGAAATTTGTTTCTACTAAACAAACTACTTGAGAACTACTAAACAATAATGGGCCTTCCTGCCCCACCATGTATTATTGTCTTTTTAGGGGGTCATCATACGTAACGAATAGTCGTAAAAAGTTAGGGAATGGCTAAATCCATCCCACATTCCGGGCTCAAGTGCCCTTTCAAGAATCAATGCCAAACGGAGGGTGAACTACCACTTTTAAAAATCTCTTGAAACACGTTGTCAAACAAACAATTTCAAACCAATTTTCTTGAAATCTTTTCCGGATATGATAAATTCTTGTTTAAAATATCTATTGCAAGTATAAAATGCAGACATCATGCATTAAAAATAAAACGAACACTTTCATAAAAATATCGTAAATCAACGCCACAATGCTCATTCATTTGTCGAGGACACATATATATATATATATATATATATATATATATATATATATATATATATATATATATATATATATATATATATATATATATATATATATATATATATACTGAATAAAAAAAGAGGAAGAAAGGGGTGTAAATGAAGCAAAGCAATGCTATAAAAGCTAAGGTTTAAGATAATTATATTCAAAACCGACAACGCAATTTTTTTTGCCACTTCTTACACTGGTGATAAGATAAGAAACTCAAGTTAATAAGTTAAAAAAAAAATGGCAGCGACACCATTGTGTGCTATCCAGAGAAATCCACAGGTAATGATGGTCAGATGAAATACTACACCTTGATCTTGGTCAAAACACCGAGAAACGATCACAAGATAATATTATAAACCCAAATAGAAATATCCATTGCGGTTGTTCATGTTTTTTTTACTAATGCCATAGACTTGGGAAAAAACAAAAGAACCAATTTTGCCAAGTCAAAGGTTTTATTGGGGTAAACCTTTTTTTTTATAGTTTCCTTTCTCCAGACGAACCCTGCCCTTATTATAGATAATCAATAAAAAAGTTTATACTTACAGCGTGCTGTGCAGCCAAATTCATTTCACTTTGCTTCACTTGCTCTTGCAATTCTGCAATCCTTGAGCGCAGTTCACTGATCTGCGACTCTATTCCAGACACATCCGGAGGAAGATGGACTGGAAAACTAGGACCTAAATATGGACCTTGATCCATATGTGGAACTTGACCTGGATCTTCATAATACCCTGAATCAAAAATAGCATGTAGAAAAAAAGAGAGTTTGCACACATATAGACATACTTTTTATACAGAAAAAAAAATCAGGGATATAAAAACTTTCTCAACCTAAGAGACAGCTGTGATACCAAATTGATGCCTGAGAGCTACTATTATATCTACGAACCTTGAAGAGCCACCCTCTACTTGTTAAGAAAAAGAAACTTCCATTCTTTGCTCATCATACATGTTTCTACGAGCTATCAATTAAAAGTCAAGTAGACACAAGTAGAACAAGAGTCAGTTTGCTCACCCCAACACCGCTTTTTGATATTGGGTAGAGTTTTTGATATTGAAATAGAGTTTCTGATCTACCGCTTTTTGAGGTACTTGTAATGTTGAAAGCCCTTGTACTCACTTCCACCTGTATTTGCTGACACATCCAGCGCATCAATAAGAAAGCTCAAACCATTCCTATGATTTGCCATTGCGACAATGTCCTCCCATTGTGCCTGAAGAAGGGTGTAGATGTTTTACATATCATTGTGGTACAATGATATGTTCTGGTATCATTCTGGGTACAAAATAATTTCAGATGTTAAGTGAAAAACTGAAAATTTTTACCAAAAACCCCTAGCTATATAATCTATAAGTGTCAAAGCCAAAAAAAAAACTTTTTCTGGTGTTGGGTCGTCTTTAACACAATCCTGAGCAAAATGAGTGCCCTCAGACAACTTAGTGGCGTTTCGTACTTCCTTTCGAAGTTATTTTAAGAATGGTGAGCAACTTTAATATTCTAAACTATGCTTATCTATTTACAATGTATGTTTATATTAAATGAAAACGTAATTGATTCGTTCTATTGTTGTTTTTTTCTTACAGTAAGAGACGCACTTAGTGTCTATATATCGCAATAATTCTAGAATACAAAACAGTCATTATTGACATAAAATCCTACGTAACATAATATTTTATATACAATCATAATAAGGTTCTAAGAAGCAAAAAGTTTTACTCGAGTTTGAACACAAAGAACGAGTAAAACTCGAGTTTGACTCTTATGATTTTTTTTGAATTACCTTTTCCGGAGGGAGGGGGGACAAGCCAGGCACCACTAGGTCAAAAAGAGATCTTTTCAAAATGCTAATTTTAGGCCGTTTTTAAGGTTTTTTTTTGGCGTTTTTGACTATTCAGCCAATTACCTATTTGTTTTATATTTCTTTTAGAAAAGAAAAAGGTTTTATAAAATAAATAAATTAACAACAGAACTGGAATGTATAAAATTATATGGGAAAACTTCATCCTTTACAAAACCCAACTTCCTAACTCACTATGCAATTCTTAAGGCACAACTGGACAGCTTCAAAACAAAAACTTATTGGCGACCTTCATGCGAAACAGAATACTGTTGTATACCACGTTCTTTTTAGATAGATGCTAACCAACGGTTTCAAGGTCACAAAGATATATAGAGCCCTCCAATTCAACCAAAAGCCATATTTGACGAAGTTTATTGATGCTTTTGTCAACAAACTTTCAGTTGCAAGAAAACTCGTCTAGTGGGAGACTTTTAAGTAAAAAACCTACAACTTCTACGGACATGGAAACTGCGAGAGAATTAGGTAGTTCTTGTTGTCTTCTTTAAGTCGAGGTGGATGCAGGGGGCGGGGGACTATGCTCCTCCCCCAAGATTTTTCTGGCACCCTCATTTTTTTTTTACTTAAAAAATTGTCAATTTGGTCAATTATTGGTACCCTTTAACCCCCCCCCCCCGATTTTGCTCTAGATCCACTTTTGTCTTAAGGGTAAACTGACAAGATTACTGTCCTGGTCAGTTATAAGACGTGTAATATTAAGAGAATCGAACTAAAAAAAAAGCCATCCTGTGCTTTTGCACACCCTTCCTGTTTACTTTCCCCAGATTTCTCCAGGTATCCATTTAGAGCTGGATCGAATCTGGCTGAGCTTACGGAGTCACGCCACTGACCCCCGTCCAAAACCAAATAATTGACTACACTACAATTCGACCCTCGTCCTGTTAGACAAAGAATCGTAAAATTATTGAACTACACCCTGTTATTTTGGCTATTGGACAATTAATGCAAGGGCATGCCCTTATTCAAGCTAAGATTGGTAGCAGTGTCAACAAAAGAATATTTTTGTTTTTTTTTTTCTTTTTTGATATGTTCTTTTACCATCAACATCACCTAACTTTTTCAATGATGATTCTCGTTTTGATGTTCAACTGGGCTACAATTCCTTGTTTCAAATAGCGGTCATCTCTATCTCACTAATAGAATAATACATGATTTTGTCTGAAGTAGATTCAGACAAAATTCAAAACGATTTTTATCCGTAAAAATTCAAATATTAGCATTTTTTTTTATTCCAAAAGACAACTATTTCTTCAAAGGAAATCTTTAGCTTACCAACGCATAATCTATTCTTCAAAAAATGTCTACAAGTGCATTACAGTAGAATCACTGGGTAGAGAAAAGTAACCAGACATAGCATGTTTTCAGGGCATCATTCTTTCAGGGTATCATTCAATCTAATCCAGATAATTCTTGAGTGCGCTCCATTTAACAGACAAGTTCCAAGAAATCGAACTAAACAATTTTTGTGGAATACTTTTGGTACCAGTGAGTACCAACGAATACTTGAAACAGAAAGAATAAAGGACTACAAAAACGAAGGAACATACTTTTTTCGTTTCTCAACAAACGTCAACAGTCTTGGTTAACACTATATTGGTATGAATAGGGTCTGAAAACGTTAAAAAGTACTGAATGATGTTGATTTCTCATGTCACAAGATGACACCATAGGCCAAAAAACCTTATAAACGAAAAAACAAGAAAAATAACACAGAAAAAATACATTGTTTATTTTATTTTTGATTCAATGATACATTTACTGCGATACTGGTGCAAATTTTATGAAACTAACAGAAGTAATACCAACCTGTAAAATGACAACTTTATAGCAACTATAAATTAACACAGGGCTTGTTCAACAGTTAAATATAAAAACATAACAAATCCAACAAATCCTGAAAGACTTACCCCCGTCTGGTGGAGGCTGCATATACATTTGATCATGATGGGGTCCCCAACCTTGATCTCCTCCAGGCATGTAATGGTTGTGATGCATGGAACCATATTCGTAATGGCCACCCACTCCGATATTATGAGCTTCTCTATTAAGCTTGTGCTTCAATACTACAAGTATAGAAAATAGTTGAGTCCAATCCAATGCATAGCTTTTTCTTCAAAAAGAAGGGGGGCACTGAGACGCATTAATTTGTAACAGACTGAAGTACCAGGTACTTTTCGTTTTTGGAGAGAGAAGAGGTCGCTAGAATCGATCAGATACCACCCAAATCAAGGAAAGTTATCTGATTCCACCACCAGGTAAAGTTATCTGCCCCCTTCCCCTCCCCCTCAAAAGAACTTTGATCTATGTCTAAATATGAGACGAAGCACATTTATGACCGTTCTTGCACATAGGTTATATCACTGAGGAAAGGAAAACGAGAAAATCTCATGGGCAGGATGGGGGAGGTGGGCTTCCTTAAAACTAATAGTGAATAAGAATGCCTCTTCATTTCCCAAAATTTGACCAGGCAATGACCATCACCCACCAAAAGCCAATATTTAATGACAAGTTAAAACTTGAGAGAGCTATATCAATTTTTGTGGTACAACTTAAAGGGTTGAACAGAAACCTATCAAGCTCCGAGTTCTTTCTGCAAAATGTTAGTCGGGAAATAAGAACCTAGGACTAGGGACTAGTACAAAAGCAGTGCACTGATGATTATATGGTAGAACTACATACAAGACCCAGGAGGAACAAGGTCTTTAAAGCGGTACTGTCCCAAAGCCCCCCAACAATTTCCACATTATACGAATCAAAATGGCTAGAAGCAAACAACGAAATTCGCACGACTTTAATTAATCCGTTTTTGTGCCTTATATCTAGAGAAGAATATCAGAATACATAAACTTTTCAATCATAACTGACACATCAAAATTTTACATGAAACACGAAACATCGATTACTAATAGAAAAGAAACAAAATTTAATGTATATCTAAAATAGAAGCAATGCAGAAAAATATCAAGAACACAAACACACAGAAGTTCCCTGCCAAGTAAAAAATTAAAGACCCACTTTTGGTTAAGACCGACATGAAACATTTAAAAGTTATAGCCCATTCAAGGGAGATGGGCAGCCATCTCATGGTCAACAGAGAATCCCACCCCACTGACCCACTGCAGGGTTATCGGCTACATAAATTACCGCTCCTAAGCACTGATACTCTTGCCAAAGATCAGTGAGCTTATGTTTAGTCAACAAGAACTCAAACGCTGTTTGCTCTTATTAATTAAACAAAACCTTTTCCACAAAATAAGTTTTTCAAAAAAAGTAAAGAACTCCATTAAACCAAAAAAGGAACAAAAATAAAATAAAATAATCTACCAAGCATCAATAACTAAATGAAACCCAAATCGAATAGAAATTACAATAAATAACAGAGCCAAACTCAAAAGAAGCAGAAATCAACATAAGTAGGGTTCGAAGCCCTTATGCTTTCTAAGCCAGAAAATAATCTGCACTTTACAGAAAAAAAAAATGCTTTTAAATGTTTTCACTTTTATAACTTCAAGAAATCAAAAATTAATTAAGGTTTAATAAACATCACCATATGTATATCAAACAGACAATGCACATTCATTTGAGTTTTTTTTTGTTCAGTAAAGTGCAAATTATATTATATATTTTATATTTATATTTTAATATATTTCAAATTATATATTTTAGACAGCATAAGGGTTCTGAGCCCTTCTCATGTTGATTTCTGCTTGTTTCATTTATTTAAAGTTTTACTCTGTTATTTATTTTAATTTGTGTTCGTTTTGGGTTTCATTTATTCATTGATTCTGATTTGTGGTAATTGTATGCTTGGTAGATTATTTGATTCTATTTTTGTTCATTTTTGGTTCAATGGAGTTCTTTACTTAAAAAAAAAAAAATTGTGGAAAAAATTCTTCTTTAATTTACTTCTGTTCATTTTATATTGACATAGTCTTTTTCAAAGAAAAAGAAAATAATAATCTAAATTTTTCCACTTTTTTTTAAGAATTTATAATTTGGAAAGCTATTTGTATGCTGGAAAAACTTTTCCAGCAATGTAAAACAATATAGATCCTTTTGCAAATCATGTCGCAAATAGTAGTGTTTAATTTAGTCATATACATCTTTTAGTTGACCTGATAGATAAAACTGAATACCGTTCCCAAAAAAATTATTATACCGTTCCCAAAAACCTTCAACAATCCTGAAAAAAATTGATGTCACAAAACTTTGTTTGCATGTTTGTCATGGGAAATGATGGGCGTGTGGGGGGAGGGTCTTTCGAATCACTTTGACTCTTAAAAATGACACTATAACTCTTAATTTAAAATCAAATGAGACCCATCTGAATTTAATACGACTACCCATTCCGTATAAGCCTATATATGCTCAGGGCATAACTTAAAGCCCTTGCCCCAGGACTCTGGGGAGCTCTACAAACCCTGGAGGCATTGTTACACGTTCTTTGGACTATTTTAAGCAAAATTGCCATCGCACAATTTCAATCAGTTACATTTGGTGAAAATGGGGATATTTGGATGGGGGGGGGGGGGCTACTTGACCTCATCACTATCGACTCTTAAAAGGGGACTAGAACTTCCAATTTCAACCAAACGAGCCACTTCTAAAGTTTATGCAACTATCCCTTCCATAAGAGCCTTAAATGCCCCAAGGGCTTAACTTACAACCCTCGCCCTTTGGCTTCGGTAGTTTGTATCAACCTCAAAAGCCTTGTTATATGATATTTGGACTCTTTTGAATAAAAGGACTGTCTCAAAATATCTATTGGATACATCTAGGGAAAACTCGACGTGTTTGTGGGCGTGTTTGTGTGTGGAGGGGGGGTGCAGCTCGCTCTAACCACTTTTACTCTTAAAAAGGACACTGGAACTTCTGATTACTAATCTAACGAGTCGCCTCTAAAGCATATACTTCTATAAGGACCTTATTTGCCCCCAGGGCATAACTTAAAACCCTGTCCCTGAGAGCTGTAGGGGCAGGGGGTTGTCTTCCTCATAGACAAAAATTCCGAAACCTTCAATTTCAATGAATAAAATTGTTGTCACCAAATTTTGATTGGAGGTGTTAAGGGAAATGATGAGCTAGGAAGTGGGGGGGGGGGCTTGTTTCTCTCAAATCACTTTGACTGTCAAAAAGGGCATTATAACTTCTACTTTCAAATTAAATAAGCCCCGTCTGTATAAAACCACCCATTTCATGAAAACCTTATAAGCCCTCATGGCATACCTTACAACCCTATCCTCAAGGTGTTGGGGGGTTGTCACCCCTACAAACACTATTATATGTTCTTTGGACTATTTTGAATAAAATCACTATCTGATATGTTTGGTGAAAAGAGGGATATCGGGGAGGGGGTGGTCTAAATGCCCTCCATCACTTTTGACGCTTAGAAAATAACTACAACTTCCAATTTTTAATCAAATGAGCCTCTCCTAAAGTTAAACAACCATCCCTTCCATAAAAACTTTAAATACCCCGCGGCATAATTTACAACCCCCGTCCCTAGGCTCTGGTGGTTTGTTTCAGCCCCAAAAGCTTTGTCATATGATCTTTGGAATATTTTGAATAAAATGAATGTTTTAAAATCTTTCATTCGATGTATTTCGGGAAAACACAACGTGTTGAGAGAGGAGGGGTTACTGCCTTCTGATCTCTTTGACTTTTAAAAAGGGCACTATAAATACTGATTACCAGTCCAATGAGTCCCCTCCAAATTATACACAACCATAAAATCCTTACATGCCCCCAGGGCATAAATTATTACCCTTGGCCTCACAGCTGTGGGAGCGGGGGTGTCTTCCTCAAAGGCATAATTTCAAGACTCTTCAACTACAATGAACAAAATTGCTATCTCCAAATTTTGATTGGATGTCTTTGGGGAAATTATTAGTGTAAAAGGGTAGAGGGGAAGGGGGCTGGTAGCTTTCAACTTACTCTTGACTCTTAAAAAGGCTAATATAACTTTCAATTTCAAATCAAGTGAGCACCATCTGAATTTTACGTGACCACCCATTCCATAAAAACCTTATACGACCCGAGACCATGAAAACCCTATCCCAAGGACATTTGGGGGTTGTGTCAACCCTAGAGTCATTATTTCAGTTCTTTGGACTATTTTGAGCAAAAGTGCTTTCTCACAATTTTAATCAGATTTGTTTGGTGAAGAAGGGTAGTCAGGGAGAGGGGGCTAGCTTCTGTTCATCACTTTTGACTCTTAAAAGGGAACTAGAACTTCCAATTTATAACCAAATGAGCCTCCTCTAGAGTTTATACAATCATCCCTTTCATAAAAACCATAAATACACCCTGGGCATATCTTACAGCCCTTGCCCCTGGGCTCTGTTTCAACCCCAAAAGCCTTGTTATATGACATTTAGACTATTTTGAATAAAATGACAATCTCAAAATTTCTATTAGATGCATTGTGGGACAATACGACGTGTGTGGGAGGGATAGCTGCCCTCCGATCACTTCGACTCTTTAAAATAGCAATATATCTTCTGATTGGCAATCTAATGAGCCCCCTCCAAAGTTTATATGACCACACTTTCTATAAAAATTCGGATCTTTCTATAAAAATCTTTCTATATATCTTTCTATAAAAGATCGGAAGTTTTAGGGGGATGATGGGCATGGGGTGGGGGATTCTCCCTCCGATTAATTTCGACTATTAAAAAGGGCACTAGCGCTCTCAATTTCCAATCGAATGAGCCCTTTTCAAAGTTTCTACGACAACGCTTTCTATAAAACCAAATATGCCCTCAGGCCATAACTCACAGCCTTAGCCCTAAGGGCTGTTGGAGGTTTGTCATCCTCAAAGACATAGTTTCAGTCCTTTCAACTACGTTGGACAAAATCGCTATCTTAAAATTTTGATTGGAGTGTAGGGGGTAATGGTGGGCGTGGGAGGGGAGTTAGTTGCTTCCAATTACTTTCGACAACTAAAAAGGGCATTAGCTCCCTCAATTTCCAATTGAATGAGCCCTTTTTGAAGTTTCTACGACAACAATTTATAAAACCTTATATGCCTTTAGGGCATTACTTATAACCCATCCTTAGGACTGTAGGGGGGGGGATGTAATCCTCAAATACATAATTTTCGGACCTTTCAACTACATTGAACAAAATGGCTATCTCAAAATTTAGATTGAATTTTTTGGGAAAATGGTGCGCGTGGGATGGGGTTAGTTGCCATCCAATCACTTTTGACTATTAAAAACGGCACCAGTCACTTCAATTCCCAATTGGATGATCCCTTTTTGAAGTGTCTACGACAGCTCCTTCAATACAAAGTGCCCTGGTCTAAAAAAAAAAAAAAAAAAAAAAAAAAAAAAAAAAAAAAAAAAAAAAAAAAAAAAAAAAAAAAAAAAAAAAAAAAACTGAAAACAAAATTATACTAAAAACAAAAATATTTATTAAAACAAAATAGGTTTGAAATGTTTTCACCTTTCTTACGTTCATAAACAAAAATTATCAAGACCTTAACGAAGAAATGTCTGCATATGTCAATTTAACTGACAATCCACGGTCATTTGTTTGTTTGTTTGTTCCACTAAAGCGCAAATTCTGTTCTGGTTTTGAGAAGGCATAGGGGTTATCAGCCCTACTCATGTTAATTTTTGCTCGTTTTGAGTTTGACTCGGCTATTTATTGTAATTCCTGTTCGTTTTGAGCTTCATTTATTTATTGATAGTGATTTGTGGTAGTTTTACGCTTGGAAGATTATTTAACTTTATTTATGCTCATTCTAATTCCCAACTGTATTATTTATAAAAAGAATGGGATACCCGTTTCCAAAAAAAAATATATCTATGATAAAATTTATTTCTGTTGTGATGGGAACCAGAGCAAATGTTGAGGGCACAATGAACGAGAGAAATTACAACTACTCTTCTAACTGGTGGGGGTGATTAGATTTAAAATATAGATATCTATTGTTTTGCGTTGGTTTTCTGTAGATAGTAAAAATCCAGTTTACCATTACTTCGAATAATTAATACATCCAGAAAACGTATTTTATTTTCAATTTCCAGGGTAAACTGTAAATTTCCATCATCAAGCAAGGCGTAGGTGGCAAGTCTTCTCCAAGAAAGGATTACACAAAAAGTGTATTGATAGACCCATTTTTTCAATTTCTCATGAGGACACTTCTGAACAAATCTTAGAGGAAAATCTTCCCAGTCTTGATGAAGGTATGAGGATGATCGACAAGCAGTATTGGAGGAATTTGAAAGGATAGAAATGAATATAAATAAATGATTTCGTTAGCCTTTTATTTCTTTTTCAGTTTTTTCATGGTTTAAATGAGAATTAGACGTGTCCAAAAATATTCTACGTATGTTTTAATCCATCCGAGCATCTTAATTCTTTACTTTTGTTTAGTTTCGTATTTCAGTTTGATTCGTTTCTTGATTAAATGAAAAAAAGTTTTTTTTAACTGAAAGTAAGGAGTGACATTAAAACTGAAAACGAACAGAAATTACTCCGTATATGAAAGCGGCTGTTCCCTCCTCAAAGCCCCGCTCTTTGCACAAAAGTTTGACTCTTTCTCTCAAATTTACTTTTTAAAACAGTGAAAGAGTTTGATTGAAGCTAAGTAATAGATAGTAATTATATACGATATATAGTTCAGAGTTCATTTATTCAACGGCAACAGAAACAAATTTGAGCAAATGGACATAAGTCATCATCATAATCTTTCTGCAAGGCTCTATAACTAGGAATGGAGGAGAGAGGGAAAAACTAAAATTAAAGACACATATTAAAACAAAAAAATAAAAAGAAGCATAAAAAAAAGAAAAAAAAAAGGCAAAAATCACAATCAAACCAAAATTTTTGTGAAGTTTTTGTAGGCATCGAACAAGCAAAACTCTGTACTGGGCACAGGCAAATAATTCCAGGCAGCATAACAGGCATTTAATGGATTACGATCTGGATTTTGATCCAAAGACTAGAGGTGTAAAGCTCTGAGTACCACTAGAACATCGTCACATAGTTAAAAGAAGATAAAAGACTCACATAAGGGAATACAGAGCAATTCCAAATCAAGCAAGGGCTTAGCAACACAAAAAAAAATTGTTTTCCAGGGGGGTATTCTCCTCGGGGGAGAGGGGGATATTTTCTGCGGAGGGGTGTATTTTAAGGGGGTT